>NC_057410.1:49340782-49550485 GCF_019320065.1 Cervus canadensis
GATTTGAATGCAGAGTTCCAAAGAATAGCCAAAGAGATAAGAAAGCCTTCCTCAGTGATCAATGCAAAGAAATAGAGGAAAACAACAGAATGGGAAAGACTAGAGATTTCTTCAAGAAAAATAGAAAAACCAAGGGAACATTTCATGCAAAAATGGGCTCAATAAAGGACAGAAACGGTATGGACCTAAACAGAAGCAGAAGATATTAAGAAGTGGGGCAAGAAAACACAGAAGAACTGTACAAAAAGATTTCACCACCCAGATAATCGTGATGGTGTGATCACTCACCTAGAGACAGACATCCTGGAATGTGAAGTTCAAGTGGGCCTTAGGAAGCATCACTACGAACAAAGCTAGTGGAGGTGATGGAATTCCAGTTGAGCTATTTCAAATCCTAAAAGATGATGCTGTGAAAGTGCTGCACTCAATATGCCAGCAAATTTGGAGAACTCAGCAGTGGCCACAGGACTGGAAAAGGTCAGTTTTCATTCCAATCCCAAAGAAAGGCAATGCCAAAGAATGCTCAAACTACCGCACAATTGCACTCATCTCACATGCTAGTAAAGTAATGCTCAAAATTCTCCAAGCCAGGCTTCAACAGTATGTGAACTGTGAACTTCCAGATGTTCAAGCTGGTTTTAGAAAAGGCAGAGGAACCAGAGATCAAATTGCCAACATCCAGTGCATCATCGAAAAAGCAAGAGAGTTCCAGAAAAACACCTATTTCGGCTTTATTGACTACGCCAAAGCCTTTGACTGTGTGGATCACAATAAACTGTGGAAAATCCTGAAAGAGATGGGAATACCAGACCACCTGATCTGCCTCTTGAGAAACCTGTATGCAGGTCAGGAGGCAACAGTTAAAACTGGACATGGAACAACAGATTGGTTCCAAATAGGAAAAGGAGCACTGCACGGCTGTATATTGTCACCCTGCTTATTTAACTTATATACAGAATACATCATGAGAAATGCTGGGCTAGAGGAAGCACAAGCTGGAATCAAGACTGCTGGGAGAAATATCAATAACCTCAGATATGCAGATGACACCACCGTTATGGCAGAAAGTGAAGAGGAACTAAAAAGCCTCTTGATGAAAGTGAAAAAGGAGAGTGAAAAAGTTGGCTTAAAGCTCAACATTCAGAAAACTAAGATCATGGCATCTGGTCCCATCACCTCATGGAAATAGATGGGGAAACAGTGTCAGACTTTATTTTTGGGGCTCCAAAATCACTGCAGATGGTGATTGCAGCCATGAAATTAAAAGACGCTTACTCCTTGGAAGGAAAGTTATGACCAACCTAGACAGCATATTAAAAAGCAGAGACATTACTTTGCTAACAAAGTTCCCTCTAGTCAAGGCTATGGTTTTTCCAGTGGTCATGTATGGATATGAGAGTTGGACTATAAAGAACGCTGAATGCCGAAGAATTGATGCTTTTGGACTGTGGTGTTGGAGAAGACTCTTGAGAGTTCCTTGGACTGCAAGGAGATCCAACCAGTCCATCCTAAAGGATATCAGTCCTGGGTGTTCATTGGAAGGACTGGTGCTGAAGCTGAAACTCCAATACTTTGGCCAGCTGATGCGAAGACTGACTCATTGGAAGAGACCCTGATGCTGGGAGGGATTGGGGGCAGGAGGAGAAGGGGATAACAGAGGATGAGATGGCTGGATGGCATCACCGACTCAATGGACATGGGTTTGGGTGGACTCTGGGAGTTGGTGATGAACAGGGAGGCCTGGCATGCTGCAATTCATGGGGTCGCAAGGAGTCGGACAAGACTGAGCGACTGAACTGAATAAATAGCACACTTTCTTGGACATAAAGGGTTTCATCATTCTTCCTTGCTTCTTCATGAAATTGCTATAGTCATTCAAAAGCCACTGTAAAACCATAAATAGCAGTCCCTTATGGATCAGAGGGTAAAGAATCTGCCTGCAATGCAGCAGACACAGGAGACGCAGGTTCAATCCCTGGGTCAGGAAGATACTCTGTTGAAAGGAAAGGCTACATACTCTAGCATTCTTGCCTAGAGAATTCCATGGACAGAGGAGCTGGCAGGCTACCATCCATAAGATTGCAAAGATTTGGAGACTGTTGAGTTTCACTTTCATCTCTAACCATTAAAAGGATATCTTTTTGCTTTCGCCATGAATCAGTCAGGACTACATGCAACTGAAAAGAAGCTTGGTTCCTGCTGTGACATATAGAAATTTAATTACTAAATTATTAGTAAAAATTATTAGTAAATTATTATTTACTAAGTATTACTAAATTAATTATGACTGGTATCATTTACCAGGATATACCAGGATTTCAGAAGTTCCATATAATTTCCAGAATGTGTGTATTAATAGTTAATAATAATTAACACTATTAATACAGTCATGGATACACTCTAAGAAGTTTTATCACCACTTATTTAACAGTGCTTCCCACATAATTTAACATACCAAATAAGTCCTAGTTAAATATTCCTGAGATGGAGAGAATACAGATAATTTGAGGTGTTCCAAGGACCCTCTGGAAAATCTCAAAGTTAATTAGAGGTCAAGTGAACTTCATTTAAAATTTGATCTTGTGAAAAGTTTGTTAAAAATTTTAGCCAGTGCTAATAAAAGATAATAAAAGGAAATAAATCCTGAATATTCACTGGAAGAACTGATGCTGAAGCTCCAATACTTTGGTCACCTGATATGAAGAACTGACTCCTTAGAAAAGACCCTGATGCTGGGAGAGATTGAAGGCAGGAGGAGAAGGGGACGACAGGATGAGATGGCTAGACGACATCACCGACTTAATAGAGATGAGTTTGAGCAAGCTCTGGGAGACGGTGAAGGACAGGGAAACCTGATGTACTGCAGAACATGAGGTCACAAAGAGTCTGAAACGACTGAGTGACTAGACAACAACAACAGTAGAAGATCTCAATGGCAAATACAGATCACTTAAAGAAACTCAATTACCAAAACCAGTTCAATATTTCAAAAAAAAAGTTTGTCCCCTTTGAGAACCAAATTCAGTTGTGGTACCACTGTACATTTAAGATTCTCTTTCTTAAGTTCAACCCTATCTTAGCCATCCTGACAATGCACAAAACTCAGTGTTCCTCCTCCACAAACCTTCCACAACTTTCTGTGTCCTTATTAATCTATCCTCTTTTCATTTAGAAACAATCAACTCTATGACAGAACCACCTTCTTCCCCTTTAACAAAATGCACTTTTACTCCTAATACCTTCTTTGCTAAAAAATCCTACATTTTTTTCATATTGAAATGTTTTATTTATAACTCTTAGCCTTAAAACCTTCAAAAGTTAAAGTGTTAGTCGCTCAGTAGTGTCTGACTCTTTGTGACCCTATGGGCTGTAGCCCACCAGTCTCCTCTGTCCACGGAATTTTCCAGGCAAGAATACTATAGTGGGTTGCCATTTCCTTCTCCAGAGGATCTTCCCAACCCAGGGGTTGAACCCATGTCTCCTGCTTGACAGGCAAATTCTTTACCAGTAAGACAACTGGGAAGCCCAAGCTAAGTTTAATGCTAGATATTAATTTGATAATGACTGTCTTCTATATCACATGAACCCCAATTTATTCTAGCCAGTTTTATATTTTGCGTATTTATATAAGCACTAAATTTCCTTTAAGTCATGTAATTAGAGCTCTTTTACAAATTAATTTTGATTATGCTACACATCTATAATACATGTACAACCATGTAAAAAACAATGTAAAACTCAGTTACAAAAAAGATTGGGTTTCCGGCAAATGGGACAAATCAAGGCCAGCTGTCTAGATGGCTAAAACCTTTTAAACTAATGTTTATGGGAAAGGCATGTCCATTTCTATTTGTAGCTTTAACTGATTTTTAGGAACCAACTGGAGACTTTCTTCCTGGAAATGTCCACTCTGGGACAAGGACAGATTTTGTTTTTGTTTTTTTTTTCCTGTTCTTTTCCTCCATACGACATCAGTAAAAGTTTTAAATATCACAGAACTAATTTGGGTGTATATGAAGAAACGAGCTTACTGGGTGGCTCAGTGGAAAAGAATCCCCCTACAATGCAGGAGATGCGGGTTCAATCCCTGGGTTGGAAGATGCCCTGGAGGAGGAAATGGCAATCTGCTCTAGTATTCTTGCCGGGAAAACTCCATGGACAGAGGAGCCTGGCAGGCCACAGTACATAGGGTCACAAAAGAGTCAGACACAACTGAGTGACTGACATGAATGCATGGAGAAACCACACTAAACAAAATAAAATGAAAACCTCAAAAGGACCTAAAGGCCCACAGTCAAGCAGAAAATCCTAAATAAACCCTCAACTTTGGTCTTGGGTTTTACAGATACCAATGACACAGGAAACCATAAGCAACATAAATAACTGAGGAAGAATATCAGTACGTGTCCCACAGGGTCCTCACATAATCCCACTCAACCCCCTTGTAGAGATCCTAACAAGTACTGTGGTCACGCGTTGTTATTATACAATATAGCATCTTCGTCTCACCCATGTTCATAGCTGTAATCAGCTGGATAATTTGTAATTATCCAAAATGTGCCTTAGAAGACTTTAGAGATCATAGAAACATTCTCTGTTTTCAAAGACAGAAATTCAAGACAGACAAAACACAAACTGCACACACAAATCCTAGCATCCAAAGAAACAGATAAACCAGTTCACAAACCGAGCTGTAAAAGTCCAACAACTCTTTCCACTCTCCAACAGGATACCCAACTCAAGCGCAAGACAGTCTGAAGAAAAAGGCCCAAATGGAGAGGAAATAAAATTTCTGTCTGTAAACACCGGAGTGACCTACCCTTCTGTATGAAGCCTGTTGGCCACTCCCGTGTGTTGATTCCTTGCTCCACCTGCCAGGGGCTTCCCTGGCAGTCCAGTGGTTAAGACTCCATGCTCCCAGTGCTGAGGGCATGGGCTCGTTCCCTGGTTGGGGAACTAAGATCCCGCATGCCTCATGACATGACCAAAAAACTAATACATGAGGGAACTAAAATTTAAAGAGATATCACTTGCCCTGTTCCAACTGCCAAGTGTGGGGGCAGCCAGTACTGCTTTGGGGAATTTTGAAGACAAGATCCTCAAGATAGGAGGTCCCAGCATCCGCTAGGGCCTTCCCAGAAAATTCCCAAGCCAGGCCAGCTGGCCAAGGAGTAGCAAGGATTCTGGCTGGCTGTACTAACATTTGTCACCTAGTCCAAGCTCGTCCTGCTTGTCACACAACAGGGCAAAAAATCAAAAGAGGAACTGTTAGTGCAAGGAATGGTGACTTTATTTGTAAAGCCAGCAGACTGAGTAAATGGTGAGCTCCTGTCTCACAGGACCGTGTTGCCTGAGTTAGAATTCAGGCCTCTTTCTGCTAAAAGGAGGGGGAGTAAAGTCAAGCATTTCCTAGTTCCCATTAGCCTCTGGAGAAGGAAATGGCCACCTACTCCAGTACCCTTGCCTGGAAAATCCCATGGACACACAAGCCTTATAGGCTACAGTCCATGGGGTCGCAGAGTCAGACACGAATGAGCAGCTTCACTTTAACTATCAGCCTCTGGAGGGAATGTGTTCATTTCTTTGCACCTGCACTCATTCACAGCTGGGCCTGGCCATGATGTTTTCTGGGAGGCAAAGTTCTCAGAGGTGGGCTATTTTGTGTAATTCAAGCTGATAAGCAACATTACTTTAATGATTAACCTGAAATAGAAAACAAGATTTCTCCCTTATTTCAGAGTCAGTGACAGAGACATCCTTTAAAGGGGGATCTTGCATGTCTGAAGCAAAATCCTGGAGCAATACTCCACCCTGTGTGAGAGACAGGAGGCAAGACCTGGCGGTCATCTTTGCTATGGGATGGGGAGGGATTGGCGGGGGATGGGGGGAAGTTACCAGTTATAAAGGGAATGGGCCTTAGGTTGGCTCTTTGGTTACCAGGGAAACTAGCAGAGGAGCACCTCTTTTTGTCCTTTTGATAAGGTATTCCTAGTCTCTAGAGCTATCACAATCTGGGCCTGGGGCAAGTAAGTATGTAGGCAAGCACTGATAAGGATCTACCAGCAAGAGGAAAGGTCAGTCCTGTGAGTAGGGTGAAGGTAAAGCAGAGACTGATCGAGCAGGGGATGCAGAGAGAAAGTGAACAACCATCTAGGGTGAATTGTCAGATATTATCATAAAACATGACGTGCCACAGAAAAAACAACATATCCTCAAAATTCCATTACAATGCCCTCAAAGTCTTTTGTCATTTACAGAAAGTTACTGTCTTACACAGAAGCTTTTGTAAAAGTGTTTCTGCAAAAATATTTCATCTTCAGAGAAATTCATGGAAAGGATTTTGACAAGTACTGGTTTCTGTTAAGGTTAAGATCATAAAATTGAATTGGGTAAAACTTGCAGAAGTAATGAAAAAACTGGATTCAAGCAGAACAAGTATTAATTACATCAGACTGAGCAAACTGGTGACAATGATTATAATTTTTATGACATTTTGTTTTAAACTTTGCCAGTTCTTTTATATTATGCTTTTCTAAATTCAAGGAAGCTTCTCTCAAGCCATCTATGTCTTGCAGCATTTTGGTAAAGTATACCCTAGTAAACAAAGATGAAATATTTACTTTTTCTCTCTACCTGATCCCTCTTGAATTTGGAAACCCTTAAGTATTCTTTTCATGGCTATAGTTATTTGCATAAGTTCATTAAGAATCTGGTCTCTTATAACAGGACACAGTTGAAAATATTTGCTGTATTACTGACAAGGACAGAGTAAAGGGACAAGTAGGTGATTAGTTAATCCCATCGGGGGCCTGTAAGTAGAAATTGTATGGGAGAGATCCTGTAAGTTAAACAATGACTCTAGAGAGCAGGTTTGCCTTACCACACAACCAAGCAGGCTTGCTTAGCAACTAAACCACGAAACGGAAGCGCAAGACATGACCCCAAACAATAACACAACGGTGGCATGAGACCCACATCCTGCCCAGCGAGCTCAGTAAGTTAACCATCCCTGGGACATGCTCTCTGCCCACATGATAAACGATAATCTGTGGACCGAACTTGAACATGTACGGAAAAGAAAACGCCCCTGCTCAATTAGGACGAGGGACTGTTGATCAAAGCATGACTTCTGCTCAAGAAAGACAAAGAAGGCCTCCTCCCCTCCCCACTTTTCCTTTGATTATAAAACTATAGCCCAGTAAGTTCTCGGGGTGTGGCATTTTTCACCTGCACACTTGTAAACCTCACACGCATTCTACTCTAATAAATCACTTCTTATCTATCACTTTGCCTCTCTCTGATTTCTTTTCTGCACTGAGACATAAAGGACCACAGTACCAGAACTTTTCAGAGCCCCTGAAATGACCCAAGTGGTTTCATTACCAAGGGTTTGACTGGATTGTCATATTTGAGAGAGAGAAGCATAAACTCAGATATGACCAGACAGCTTTAAGAAACCGAGGTTGGCTTTATGGAGACAATAAAGCTTCTTGGAAAAGTCAACCCAGCACTTTGCTTCAGCAAAGCAGTCTTTAAAAGATCTTATATAGTCATTATAAATTATCAGGCCAACTTTAGTGAAAACAAATTAGTTTTACTAAGATTATGTTTGATAAAAAATGGGGATGATAGTAGAGAGAAAATTAATGTTTGTACTTTTCTATTAGATTCTAATCCTGTTAATTTTGTCTTTGAGATTTTGTATGTATTTGTAAAGTGGACTGAATCCTGAATTTTAATTTCCTCAGATATCTGGATTCTCCAAACTAATGGTTCTGATTTTTTCCCACACTTCTGATTTGGAATCTGTAAGAACAAAGACTGCCCTTGATCTCCTTGAAAGGGACCATACCAGGTCCTCCCCACTATCTAGATGGTGGCCAGACTTCAGGGGCTTGAGCCTTGGGTACACATTTCACAGAGAAAGACTTCATTTGACATCTGCTCTGGTACAAATGTTGGAGAGCTTCAGATCAAATTGATTAGGAAGAGAAGCAGCTGACAACAATGTAGACTGCTTCCTTCCAAGGCACTAGTGTTTTCTTCCTCAAGCAGAGCAAACCATATCAAATTAGATTAGTAACTCACACTTCACTGTCACTTGCCCACAACTGCCTTACATAAGACCACAAAGCTCTGCAAAGTCAACTTGCAGTAAGTCGTTTAGTTCAGTTCAGTTCAGTTGCTCAGTCGTGTCCGACTCTTTGCAACCCCATGAATCGCAGCACGCCAGGCCTCCCTGTCTATCACCAACTCCTGGAGTTTTTAGTTTGCCGCAAACACCTGTCATCAGAGTTTTACTTTCTGCACTGCGGGCACCCCAGCACGTTGCTCGATTATGATTTCTACTTACGATCTTTCCTATCTCAGTTATGTTACAGCCGGGTCTCCCAAATTCTCAGGTCAAGATCTAGGAGTCACCCTTGAAATACACCCAGAGTTCAACCACTTCTCAGCAATCAATCTTTACCTCTTACCTGGAATATGGTGATGAATTCCTCAGCAGTCTCCTTGTATCCTCCCCTGCCCTTGCATTACATTCTCCTCCCAGCAGTCAGAATTACCCTTTTATGGTTTAAGTCAGTTACGTCACCCCTCTGATCACTTGGAGATGAGTAACACGTGGGAACTGCTTCCGCATTGTTTCCATTTTTGCTGGCCATGTGGCTCAGACGTGTACAGCTTCTGGGGGTTGCAGTTTAAGAGTAGCTTTCTAGACTTCCTGACAGCCAGCAGTTGTAGAAAAATCCCGTTGCTAGCATTTCTTACACAGAATCAGCCAGATCTGGGCATTGCTCTAGGACTGTTTTGACAGCACCCTAGTCCATTCTGTCAGCTACATTATTTGCTGTAATAAATACTTTCTCTGCTTAACCTTGTCAGAGTGGCTTATTCTGTATCCACTAAAGAATTCGGACTCTGTTTTTGGCCCTGCCTAGTGGCTTGTGGGATCTTAGCTTCCCAAACAGGAGTTGAACCCAGGCCCTGGGCAGTGGAAGCCCTGAGTTCTAACTACCGGACCACAGAGAATTCCTAGGAATCTTGGCTTTTTGAAAAGGAAAACCAACACCTATCAGTCCTCCTCAGAAAAGCCCGTCTAGCTGTTACCCTGTTGGTGTACTTCTTTCAGTGTTTTGTGTTTATATATATATACAGTCACATACACATACATGTTTTTTAATATATATATAAAATACACATCCAGAAATTTGTTAAATGTGGGCAGAATTTTGATTCTGGGAAAAACTGAGGGTCAGAAGGAAAGGGTACAACAGAAGATGAGACGGTTGGATGGCATCACTGACTCAATGGACATGAGTTTGAGCAAGCTCCAGGAGATAGAGAAGGACAGGGAGGCCTGGCAGGCTGTAGTCCATGGGGTCATAAAGAGTCAACAGGACTTAGTAACTGGACAACAACATATGCAGAAACGTGTTAAATGTGGGCATAATTTCATGCAATTTAGTATGTTGCTTTTTTCTCTACTTACCGCTATTTCATAAGTACATTTTTGTCATTATGACTTTTCATAAAGATTTTGAGGGCTGTACAATAATTCCTCAAATCATTATGAGTGCCTCGTAACAGTACATCACAAATTATTGTTGGCCATTCAGATTCTTTTCTATTTTTCTTTATTATAAATAATGTTGCTGTGGATATCTTTATATATAAGCCATGTATAGTAGGATTGATTCATAGAAATAGAATTACTGAGTAAAAAGATAGGAGTGTTTTAAAGATTCCACATAGAGAATGTCCAATTACCCTCAGAATTTATACTAACTTGCATTTCCATCATTATCATATGGACATTAAGACTGTATAGTATCTTTATAATTTATTTATTTTTTTATTGAAGGATAATTGCTTTACAGAACTTGTTTTCTGTCAAATCTCAACATGAATCAGCCATAGGTATACATATGTCCCCTCCCATTGAACCTCCCTCCCATCTCCCTCCCCACCCCACCCCTCTAGGTTGACACAGAGCCCTGTTTGAGTTTCCTGAGACACACAGCAAATTCCCCTTGGCTCTCTATTTTACACATGGTGATGTAAGTTTCCATGTTACTCTTCCCATACAGCTCACCCTCTCCTCCCCTCTCCCCATGTCCATAAGTCTATTCTCTATGTCTGTTTCTCCATTGCGTCCCTGCAAATAATTTCTTTAGTACCATTTTTCTAGATTCTGTATATATGCATTAGAATATGATGTTTATCTTTCTCTTTCTGATTTACTTCACTCTGTATAATGGTTCTAGGTTCATCCACCTCATTAGAACTGACTCAAAGGTGTTCCTTTTTTTGGCTGACTAATATTCCATTGTGTATATGTACCACAATTCTTTATCCATTCATCTGTTGATGGACATCTAGGTTGCTTCCATGTTCTAGCTATTGTAAATAGTGCTGCAATGAACAATGGGATACATGTGTCTTTTTCAATTTTGGTTTCCTCAGGGTATATGCCTGTGAGTGGGATTGCTGGGTCATATGGTGGTTTTATTCCTGGTTTTTTAAGGAATCTCCATACCGTCTTCCATAGTGGCTGATTTTTCATTGTTAGTATATAGACATGCAAGTGATTTCTGTGTACTGATTTGTATCCTGCAACTTTGCTAAATTCACTCATTAGCTCTAGTAATTTTCTGATACTATCTTTAGGGTTTTCTATGTACAATATCATGTCTTCTGCAAACATTGAGAGCTTTACTTCTTCTTTTCCAATCTGGATTCCTTTTATTTCTTTTTCTTCTCTGATTGCTGTAGCTAGGACTTCCAGAACTATGTTGAATAATAGTGGCGAAAGTGGATACCCTTGTCTTGTTCCTGATCTTAGGGGGAAGGCTTTCAGTTTTTCACCATTGAGAATAATGTTTGCTGTAGGCTTATCATATATGCCCTTTACTTGTTTAGGTAGGTTACTTCTATGCCCATTTTTTGAAGAGTTTTAATCATAAATAGGTGCTGAATTTTGTCAAAGGCTTTTTCTGCATCTATTGAGATTGTCATATGGTTTTATCTTTCAGTTTGTTAATATGGTATATCACATTGACTGATTTGTGTAAGGGCCATATAGTGTCAGAGCTATATGTTATATGTACCTGTTGTGCATACTGTCAAAGAGAACCAGAGCCAGACGTTAGTTAAGGCAGTAAAAATAGATTTAATTCAGAAACTATTGTAATAGGGGAAAAGAAACTAGTTTTTTTCTGTTGTTTTAATTTACCCTTTCTTATTGGAGATTGAATTATTTTTTACATATTAATGTATCTATCATTTTTAAAAAATTCTTTTCTCATTTAGGTTGCTACTTAACATCGAGCAGAGTTCCCTGCGCTCGACAGTAGGTCCTTGTTGGTTATTCATTTTAAATACAGCAGTGTGTACATGTCAATCCCAAATACCCTAACTATCCCTTCTTCCCACCCTTCTACCCTGGTAACCATAAATCCATTCTCTAAGTCTGTGAATCTGTTTGTTTTGTAAATAAGTTCATCTGTATCATTTTTTAAAGATTCCCAATATAAGCAATATGATATGGTATTTGTCTTTCTCTCTCTGACTTCACTCAGGAGGACAATCTCTAGTTCCACCCATGTTGCTGCAAATGGCATTATTTCATTCTTTTTAATGGCTCAGTAATTTTCCATTGTATATATGTACCACATCTCTTTATCTATTCCTCGGTTGATGGACATTTAGTTTGCATTCGTGAAGAGACTTCAGTTTAGCACTGGGTTCAGTTCAGAACAAGGCAGCCAAAATTTATAGCCAAGGAACAGAGTTGGTGCGGGGCGGGGGAGAGATTTGGAGGATAGAAAATTAGTAGTAGCAGGCCAGAGTGATCAAGTATCAAGGGTGGGAGAGGAGATATTTGATGAGCTATTAAGAGCAATCAGATCTAAAGAGTGGCAGAAATTTTCTCTAAACTGATTTGGCAGGATTTTTCCCCAAATTGGTCTAAGCACAATTGACAAGGATGGAGAGAAGTGTGCAAAGTCAAGGCCCTCCATCAGGAACAGGCTTTAGGGAAGTCTGCCTAAGAGTTTGGTTAGGAAGGGTGTCTTATTAATATGCATATTTGATTACTTCCTGTTTTGTCTTCCTTTCTACACTAGATTTTAACTAATCATCTCAACTTTAGCTGACTTTGATGCATATTTTGCTCAAAAAGAAGGCCACAGTGGAATTTCTAAATTTTGCCTTTGATTGTATTATATGACAAGAGAGACAGAACGTAAACAGTTAATAGCACTGGGATCAGTTCTGCTCATACTTAAACAGAGCGGCCACTTTTAAAAGTATGAATTCAAAGATGATGTTAAGATAAGAACTGAGTAACATACATTTTTAAACTCTCATAACTGAGGGGCTTCTCAGGTGGTGCTAGTGGTAAAGAACTCGCCTGCTAATGTAGGAGATGTAAGTGACATGAGTTTGATTCCTTGGTTGGGATGATTCCCTAGAATAGGGCATGACAACCCACTCCAGTATTTTAGCCTGGAGAATTCCATGGACAGAGGAGCCTGGCAGTCTACAATCCATAAGATGACAAAGAGTCATACTCGGCTGAAGTGACTTACAGCACAAAGCTGCAATTGTCTATCTATAAATATTTCTAAATATTTCTTTAGCACACTTGTTTCAGAGAAGAAACATTTACTGAAGGGTCACGTCCTCTTGTGCTTCTTAATTTGACAAATGGTCCAAATATGAGTTAACTCAACTTTAGCATAAAAAGCGGTCTGGTACTTCCCTTTCTGCTTCTCTTTGGAGTAATGCTGTTCTGATTTCGCAAGGCAAGAGAGAAGTTCTTACTGTGCACTCTATTAAGTTCCTTCAGGGTCTCTCTGCTGGGGTGATCTCAGAGAATGACTCATACACTTCAGTGGTTAGGCTACTGGTTTCTTCCCAGTTGAGCAAAGATCTCTGTACACACAGCAAACTGTGTGCAGGAAAATCAGATGCTACGTGGAGAGGCTGAGAGAGCTGGCGTGCAGTTATTACGGCACTGTGTCTTTATTTTCTGCCTTTAGCTTCTGTACCACCCAAGTCTGGGGAAGCCTAATAACTGCATGCTGGACTATTGCTCTTAGTCCAAGAGGCATCTATCTTCTGTCAGTTCACTATGGTCCACTGACAAGACAGAGATCTACGACCCTTCACCTTATACTTTTTGCAGTATGGCATAGTGTGACCTGGCATGCTCTCAGTTAATGTTGAGTTCATTACGGTCCTGGAAACTATGTATTATTAGCTACACTTGGGGGCCAGCATTAAGTAAGTTGCTCAAGTTCACACAGTTAGTAAATGAAAGAAGTGAATTAAACTCAGATTTATCTCTCTTCTTTACATGGATGACTCACACACCTTGGTGTGCATTAGAATGTCCACACTGTAACAACTCATCACTGCTTTTAATCAACTTTCCCTAGTGTTTTAATCAGCAGAATTTTATTTCTCACAGTTTTGGAGACTGAGATGTCCCACCAGCTGGGTGCCAGCTGATTCAGCTCCTGGTGAGGCCCTCTTCCTGGCTTGTAGAGGGTCACCTTCTCAAAGTGTCCTCACATGCTGGAGAGGGAGAAAAAGAGAGAGAGTAGACACTGATCCCATCCTGGGGACCCCATCTTCATGACCTCATCTAAACTGAATTACTTCCCCAAAGTAATTACTTCCTAATACCATCAAATTGGGGGTTAGGGCTTCAGCATGTGAATTTGGAGGGTTCACATTCAGTCAATACACCCTCTAATTCAGAATCTCCACCTCAAATCATACTAAGTAAACAGAAGCCTACTTGGCTATTGGAAAAGATGAGCTCTGGAGCTACCGTACTTGTAAGAGCTTGGTCTTTAAATCTGCGCTGTATAGAGTTAGAACCACTAGCCACATGGGGCTAATGAGCACTTGAAATGTGGCTAATTTAAACTGAGATGTATCTGAAGTATAAAACACACATCCAGTTTTAAAGACTTGGTATGAAACAAAGGATGAAAAACATCTTCTTTATACTTTTAATACTGATTATGTATTGAAATGACAATTTTTTTCCCATTTTCATTTTAATTTTTTTTTCATTTATTTTTATTAGTTGGAGGCTAATTACTTTAAAATATTGTAGTGGTTTTTGCCATACATTGATATGAATCAGCCATGGATTTACATGTGTTCCCCATTCTGATTCCCCCTCTCACCTCCCTCCCCACCCCATCCCTCCGGGTCATCCCAGTGCACTAGCCCTGAGCACTTGTCTCATGCATCCAACCTGGGCTGGCGATCTGTTTCACACTTGATAATATATCTGTTTCAATGCTATTCTCTCAGATCATCCTACCCTTGCCTTCTCCCATAGAGTCCAAAAGTCTGTTCTCTACATCTGTGTCTCTTTTTCTGTCTTGCATATAGGGTTATCATTACCATCTTTCTATATTCCATATATATGCATTAGTATACTGTATTGGTGTTCATCTTTCTGACTTACTTCACTCTGTATAATGGGCTCCAGTTTCATCCATCTTATTAGAACTTATTCAAATGTACTATTCTTTTTAATGGCTGAGTAATATTCCATGGTGTATATGTACCATAGCTTTCTTATCCATTCGTCTGCTGATGGGCATCTAGGTTGCTTCCATGTCCTGGCTATTATAAACAGTGCTGCGATGAATTAAATAAAGTTTATTATTAAAATTAATCTCACCTGTTTCTTTTTACTTTTTTAAAAATGTAGCTACAAGAAAATTCAAAATAACATGTGTGGCTTGCTTTTTATTTCTTTAGACAGTGATGTTTTAAGTAAATAACCTCATTAAGTAAGTAATGTAACAATAAATAAGTAACATCATTAAGAAAGTAATGATGTTCAGTATGAATATACTAACACAGAATTATGCACTGATAGAGTTAAGGAATATTATTACTGAGGAACTCTGTGTATAAAACTGTAATTACAAGAATATTTTATTTTTTGTAATTCTCCAAATAAATAATAAATTATATTTTTTTATCAACATGAGATTAAAATTAGAACTTGGGGACAATGCTAGTTTACTTCAAGTCAGAATGGTCTATAGATTCTGTCCTAACATATTCTTACATAACAGTTAAAATATAGCATTCTTATTATTCAAGCGTTCATATTCAAGTCACTATAGTTACCGGGTGACACAGGTCTACAGCAGGCATAACAGACACAAATTTGTTAATAAGCTTTATACATTACTTCCAATTCAAGCATTCCTATTTCCTTATCACTAACACCTAATCCTTACACTTTCATTCTGCAAAAGAAAATTCCATTTAAATAATCTCCCACATTTTATTTTGAATTCTTGGTCCTCATTTAACATGCTTCCCTTAAATAGTCCTTTTCTGATACAGTACCAGTTATCCTAAAATAATTGACATGGCTACATTTTCAAAATCACTATAAATTCTAACAGGATATAAATGTACTTTCTAAATTAGTAAACATCCAGAAATGAATAAATATTAATAGATTAGTACTTATGTAGTGCTTACATTATACTGAGTAATGCTGCTAGATTTAGTCATTCATGAGTTAAATTTGTTAGGCATCTAAATAGACCTGAGTGTTTTCATGTAGGAATACAAGGTATAAATGGTCAAAGAGATAATGGAGCCAATAAAATCTTATAGCATTGAGACTTATCCAAAGTTTGCACTATTCTCATAGCTACACATTTCAGCATAGTTAATCTCTCACTTCTGAGAAGGAAATTATCTTGAACTTGCTGTACCCTAAGGAAATGGTGGTTTCAACAGCAATTTAGCTACTTCCTCTAAATTTTTTTTCCTGGCGTTTTTTTTTTTTTTTGGCACTTGCATTGCTAAAGCATCTTCTAAAAGATTTTTTGTTAGGTGTGGTTCTGGGTAACTATGTTATAGTTTTTATTACAGGCATTATAAGACTATTTGATTTCTTAAAGTATGCATATGTATATCTTTCATATAAATAAAATTTAAGAAACAAAATTGTTTTTAAATGCTTTATTATCATTGTTGTGAGTAAAGTACTGTCCTTTGTCTTCGACCCACAAGTATTACATTTTCTCTAAGTATCCTTGACTAAGTTGTTAACTTGCTAGCAGGTTACAGTCTCAGACCTTTCATAATTTTTGACAGGAGTCCATTTCAAATTTTTTTCTTTATTCTTTGTTGGTTTTGGAAGTGGATTCATTTAAGAATTTGATTTCATCTAAATTGTTGAATCTAGTGACAAAAAGTTACTTGCGTCCATTTATCATTCTTTTAATTTCCCTAAATCTCTCGCAGTGTACCTTGTTTATTCCTGATACTGGTGATTTTAGTTTTCTCTCTCTGTTTTTTTGATCAGCCTTGCTCATTGCAGGTAAGTGCAGCCAGGATGCCACGGGGTTAAAAGTCTCGGCCAACGTCAGGCTTGGAAAGCTGAACCAGGCATAAAAAAGGATGGAGAAATTTAACCTGTCAAATCAGAAACCAAAACAGGGAGTTTGTCAGTGGGCAGTGTCTGAGGTCATCTGACATCTAGAATCAAAGCCAGCAAAGATGAAGTCAGACATGTGAATAAGTGAATTTCTACTGAAGAGTTCTTCTGTGAAGAGGATACTGTCACTACAAGATTATCACTGTCAACTTTAAGAATAAGTGTGGAAATAGAGGAGGTCACACTTTGATTTAAAATAGAAAGAAAACAAAAAACAGAACTAAAACATACACTATTTGTTATTTAAATTAAGACACCAGCTACCTGTGTGGAGTTGCAAAGGTGTGCCAATACTAAATCACTGATAAACAAGATTTACTTCGTTAAGCTTACATGAGCAGTTAGCCCCGGGGGAAGCAGTCCTCTAACACAGCTGTTTTGTTTTGAGGTTGTTTTTGAAAAGAGGGAGGGTTGCACAAAACCTCATCTCCAGTGACTTAACTACAAAGGGCTATACTTTTTCTAACAGAAGTACAAAGGTGGGGAGTCCAGAGCTGGTGCAGTAGCAACACAATTCCAGCTCTTTCTGTTTTTCTGCTCAATCATCTCTAGCATGTGGCCTTTCTACTCACTGCTTCTTATCTCGTGGTCACAAGACGGCTGCTCCAGCTATAGGTTCACATTCACATTCCAAGTATGAAGAAAAAGACGGCAGGAATGGGTGGTGCCTATATCACACTGGGGATACAATGAAGCTAGCTAGTTTCTGCTTTGTGTAGGAGGCTGCAAGATAAAGGCGACTTTAACAGAAGTTATTCAGAGAGATTTCAGCAGCCCCAGTCAAGGGGCTTATTAGGGATTGCGTTGAGCCCCTTCAGAAGCTATGTGGGAGCCCTAACCCCGTGAGCCTCAGAATGACATTTGGAAATGGGGCACTTGCAGAGCATCAAGTTAGGATGAGCCTGTTCGGATGGACCCTAATTCAGTATGACTAGTGTCCTTATTGGCGACTCCCCTGGTGGCTCAGACGGTAAAGCGTCTGCCTACAATGCGGGAGACCTGGGTTCAATCCCTGGATCGGGAAGATCTCCTGGAGAAGGAAATGGCAACCCACTCCAGTATTCTTGAGTGGAAAATCCCACGGACGGAGGAGCCTGGTAGGCTATAGCCAGTCCGTGGGGTCGCAAAGAGTCGGATGCGACTGAACGACTTCACTTTCACTTTCAGTGTCCTTACTAGAAATGGGGAAGAGATACAGCGAGGGGAATGCCACTAAAGACACAGAGGCAAAGAGAGAGAAGGCCGCATGAAGACGGAGGCAGAGACTGGAATCATGCTGCCACGAGGCAGGGAATGACCCAGGCTACGAGGCGCTGGAAGAGGGAAGGAAGCTTAATCTCCTTGAGGCGTCAATGCGAGGACGGCCCAACCTATAGGTCGACTTTGAACTGCTAGTCTCCAAAAATGTGAGAGAATAAAGTTCTCCTGTTCTAAGCCACCCAGGTTGTGGTATTTTGTTACAGTAGTTCTGGGAAACTAATACAGCCTCCAACGTGGATCTGAGGGATGCTAATTCTTGAGTTTCAGAACTTGAGAGGACAAAAATAAAATAGAACCTGCCTAGAGGAAAGTTTTCTTGGGTTCATGCTGGTAGGGTGGCAACATAAACATCCTGTAAAGCCATCAGAAGTACAAATAGTAAAGAAATAATTAAAGTACTAAGATTTTTACAATAGGACATAGTTTTTTAGTTATTATATTTACAAAAATACTGTTTTTACTTGCTTTTAAGTTATATAAATAGTTGAACAGAACACCTAAGGCTGCAATTATAATCTATTTTTTAAGGAGAGGTAACTATTTAATACATGTTTAATAAAACTGATGGTCATAATTTTATTAGAGTATAAATAATAAATTTAGCATTAAAATAGGAACAGAATAACTTTTACTCAAAAGTCCCTTTGACATTAAATAAACTATTAATTGAGACCATTAACTTATATTGAAGTCCTAATTATGCATAAATTATAAGACTATTAAGCTGGAGTCAAATGTATACATATGTTTATATTACCTGGTTATAATACAAGAATGTATAATATCAAGACAGCAGGCATATCAAGGAAAATGCAAGAAATGTGGGGAAGAAGGCCTCAAGGAAGAAATAGAAAACATAGTGGAAAAGAAGCTGAGAGGTAGAATAAAAATAGTGTCAGAGGAAAACAACTAAGAAATGAGTACATAAATGCACTGAATAAACACGGGAATAAATCTTAGAGTTGGAAAATTGCATTGAGAAGTGTCAATTTTCCCTAATTTTAATATACATTGAACACAATCATGGACACAACTGATCGACTGAACTACAATCATAACAATGATAATCCCAATCAAAGATACCAGTGAGGTTTGTTTGTAACTTGACAATATAATCCCAATTCAGAAGATTGGAAATAGCAAAAAAAAATTTTTGAAAAAAGAAAGGGTAAGGAAAGAGTCCTCTGACAGAGCTGAGGAAATGTACTAGATTACTATATGTAAGAATAAGAAGAATCTTACACGTTTAAGAGTGAATAAATTGACCTCAAACTCCTCATATTCATTCTAGTCCTCTTATTCTACCCTGAGCAGGAATATTAAACTTCATTAATCATATGTCATTGCACTGTTATTTGGAACACAGCATTCAAAGGAAAAAAGAAAGTCATAATGCACATGGGTGTGATTTCTTTTCTATTTTTCTTCCATGCTTGGGGGGACCTCTCCTTTGGGAGTTTGTAGCACTTGCATCTTTAATCATACAGGATGGGCCTGGGATGTACACGTGCTGTTTGCTTCTGTTTCCTCTGGCAACTAGCAGATGTGGATTTCAGTTTATCTAGTGGCAAGTCCTGAGATCTAGGGATATGTATCGAGGTGAGAAAGTGCACAGCTCATAGCTGGATAGCTTGATCAAGCATACTCTGCTTCCAAGTAATGGGAACTTGGGGACAAAGTCGTTCCTAAAGAGTTCCTTGCCCCCCATAACTCTCACACAGCAAGGGAGTGCACACTGAGGAAGGCAGGAGCGTGAGCTGGCTGTGGCAGCCCTAGGTCTCTGGGTTAACATCATCTTAGTGGTGTCCATATTAGGCTTCTCCAGACAGACACAACCAGTAGGACACATACAAGTACATAGAAAGGCACCCATTAGGATAGACTTACGTGAATACAGAGGTTGAGAAGTCTCCTGGCATGCCATCAGCAAGCTGGAGGTTCAGGAAAGTGGGCAGTGCAGGCTTAGACCAGGCCTGAAGGCCTGAGAACTGGAGAAGCCAATGGGGTAAGTCCCCGTCTGAGTGTGAGGGTCTGCGCACCAGGAGTGCTGTCTGAGGGCGGAGAGGAGGGAAGACCCGGCTCAAGAAGAAAGAGAAAATTTACATTTCCTCCACTTTTTTTTTTTTTTGTTCTGTTGGAACCCTCAGCAAATTGGATAACACTCACCCCCCACTGGGGAAGGGATCTTTTCACTCAGCCTACCTATTCAAATCTTCTGGACGTACCTTCTCAGCATGCATGCTCAGTCATGTCCGACTCTTTGCGACCCCATGGACTATAGTCAGCCAGGCTCCTCTGTCCGTGGAATTTTCCAGGCAACAATACTGGAGTGCGTTGCCATTTCTTCCTCCAATCCTCCAACAGAAACACCCAGAAATAATGTTTCACCTGCTATGTGGGCATCCCTTAGCCCAGGCAAGTTGACACATGAAGTTAACCATCATCTCAGTATAATCCATTTCTTACCAATAACCTAACTAGACAGATCAGAAATAAAATAAAGAATCCAAAAAATTGCAAGTGTTTGTAAGAATTTAATACATGGCAGCATTTTTACCAAACTATATTTTCTTGAAAACAGAGAAGAAAATATGTGAGAAAGTACTTGATGGTAAGAAGAGTGGAGAAACTCTTCATATTCTACCCATGCTTCAAAGATCCCTAATTCACATTTAGCTTATTAAAGTCTCAGAGAATTCCTATAGTATACAGTAAAGAAGTCTGTTTAACTTTTTAAATTCAGCATTTTCAAGTGTATAAATTTCAAATCAAAATGAAATGGAGTTGGAGAAAGGTCCAGAGGAGACCAATGAGCAAAGCAGAAGGGACTTAGGACCTGCTCTCTTCTCCTATCAGCTGGTCACTTGTAGAAATCTTACACTTGAACAGTACTAGACTTTGTTAGCCCTTCTTAATGGGACTTATGCGGACACGGGGCAAAAAGGAAGAACTTTCTCCCATGTCCCCGTGAAGTTAGAACTGAACTCAAGTAGCAGGGAAACTCTTTTGGGCAGGAATACCAATAGCCACTGTTGTCCATGCAATGTGTCAGAAAGAACACAAGCATCCAATAAAAGGAGGCAGGTAATATAAAGAGCATTCACATAGTGGACATTTTTGCAGCCATTAAAAAGTATTTAGATTTCAAAAGTCTGTTCTGTACTTCTGTGTCTCTTTTTCTGTTTTGCATATAGGGTTGTCGTTACTTTTGAACTCTGTGGGAGAAGATGAGGGTGGGATGTTGCGAAAGAACAGCATGTATATTATCTATGGTGAAACAGGTCACCAGCCCAGGTGGGATGCACGAGACAAGTGCTCGGGCCTGGTGCACTGGGAAGACCCAGAGGAGTCGAGTGGAGAGGGGGGTGGGAGGGGGGATCGGGATGGGGAATACGTGTAAATCTATTGCTGGTTCGTGTCAATGTATGACAAAACCCACTGAAAAAAAATAAAAATAAAAAAAAAAGTATTTAGATGCGTGTTATTAATACGAGACAAGAACGCGTAGCACATGGAGACTTCTTTCCCAAGAAGGGCATTGTCAGGCAGTAAGACTGGTCTCTCTGGTGGGAACAGGATGGGCCTGAGAACCTGGAGTATGCTGTGTTTCACAGGCTCCACTAACGCTCTGCCATGTCACTGGTGATCCAAAGTGAGTCAGGATTTTTCCTCCCTTGAATTGCGATAACAGAATTCCCAGCCATTTTCTGAAAATGTAAGTTTAGATTATCCATGTTCACAAAGCTTCAGCAACTCTCACTCTTGACCAAGATTCAGAAACAGAACCTCCTCATGGGCTCCCATTTTACTGTTTTTTCTTCATTACATCTCTGCTTTCATAAAAAATCAGCTTTGTTTTTAATCTGATTCATGGCTTCTAAACCAATCATCATAGCACCCTGTTATGCCAAGACTATACTTTTTATATAGGACTTAGAAACCATCTACAAAAGTAATGCTATTTTATGTGAAAAATGTAGTTATTTACATAATGTAAGACACTTTCAGATCTTTACCATTGTATTTAGGAACTTGGCATACATTTCAATTGTTGTTGTTAGTTGCTAAGTCGTGTCTGACTCTTTTGTGACCTCGTGGACTGTAGCCTCTGGTTCAGGGATTTCCAGGCTCCTCTGTCCATTGGATTTCTCAGGCAAGAATATTGGAGTTCTTCTCCCCTTCTCCAGGGGATCTTCCTGACCCAGGGATCGAACCCATATCTCCTGCATTTCAGGCAGATTCTTTACCCCTGAGCCATCAGGGAAACCCAAATATTTAATAGGTCTAGATAATGTAAGTACTAATAAAGATGAACTACTGAATTCAATTTTATGAGAGCAAGTTTACTGCATGGAATTATGTTTTCAACAGCCAACAGTAAAATCACTGATATCACTTATCGTCAAGTTCATGTGTCCTCCTACTGCCATTTAAGTGGAAGACTCAAGATAGCATTGGATCACTAACATTTTGTCAATATTTATTGACTAAGTGTACTGAGTCTTTTACACTCTTTTTCAAGCCCTTAGTCAAATCAAGGGCAAATAGAAAACCAACTTGGTATCACAATATCATCTCTGTCCCCTTTACTATCTGAAAGTTTTCCCTACAGAAATATATCCATATGGATATGAAGTCTTTGTGTCATTTCCATTGGCTGCCTCTCTGCACAACTGCTATAGTAACAATGTAAATGGACTGACAGATAAACAAGGCACAAACACTTGAGAACATCAAATAGTTTTTACTCACGTAAAGGACACAAAAGAATTTTAGGATATATGGCAGAGAGCAGCAACACTCTCCAGGATCAAAGAGTGAAAACTTCCTAGTGCTAAGCCTCACCAGCAGATGTATGATTGCAGAGGTTAAAATATAAATGACGGAAGGACTAGAAGTCTATCTGTTTTCTTCTGGCCTAGTCACATACTGGCGTGTACCTGCACGTAATGCAGTATAGACACTTGCTGGAGATGACCTTACCAGGGTCAGGAGCATTTCTGTATTTTTAGTTTTATAGTACTGAACAGAATACACAGTGCTTTAATAAGGAATCAAATGCTCATCCATCACCCCAGCCTATCCATGCTAGAATATCTGGTTAAAGTACATTCCTGAACTCAGTGCCATGGAAAAAGAACAACTGTAATTTCCCCACTCATCTCTGGGATTCGTACTAATAATCCCTTGAGCTAGCTGAAGGAGTTCACCTGTGGCTTGCATATTAAAAATAAAAACAAGCATTCTAAGTACATAGGCTGTGTGGTTCCAGGAGGGCCAAAAACAAAGATATGGGAAATACTACTTAAGATGAAACTATTCCTTTGGATTGAGTTTTTGTTCATGCTATTTCAAAGAAAGAAAATCTTAATTAAAATAACTCTGTAGTAAGAATGTCCTTCAGTTGAATTGGTTAGAGAAATTGAATTTGAAATAACCTAATAAAATAGAAAAATCTACTGAATGGAATTAGGATATATTCTGAAAAGACAAAAAATGGTTCACGTGATACAGTGGGATGAAACTAGGCACCAGAGGCAACAGCCTTTCCCTGTTTCTCTCTGTGTGGATTTCATCTTTCTTTCCATGTGGTATGCTATATAGCTTCCGAGCCTCATACACTAAAATTTTAGCCAGCATTGAGGACCTGCCTCAAATGTCTGCCTGGACCCCCCAAACCAAAGACCATGACTGCACGCAGCGGTGGTCAGTGGACCATCACTCAAACTTGGGAGCCAGAATCACAATAACAAAACGATACTGTGAACATTTTGGACCAGATTTTCTTTGTTGCAAGGGTTGCCTGTGCATTTTAGGATGCTGGGCAGCATTCTGGCCTCTAACCATAGACACCAGCAGTACCTTCCTGCTTGTAACCATCAACAATGTTTCTAGACATTGTCAAATGTCATGGGTGGCGAGGTGGCAAAATTGCCCCCAGTTAAGAACCCCTGGCCTACAGCAGTCATACTCCATGAAATCACCAGAGAATGTGTTGAAGAGCAGGTGTAGAAGAGTGGAAGTTGCATACACAGATACATATCAGGTGTGTAACAGTGGGAACAGAACATGGTGTCCTGAAGAATGCTTACTTATAAATGCATCAGAATGTTCAGAAATCAATTTGCTCTTGGTCCTAGAGTGAACCACTTCGTAAATGCAGTTTCCTCAGTTTAAAAGTAGAAGCAACACCAACTATAGAGAGTGGCTTTGAGTGTGAAATAATTATGTAAAGCACTTTGGAAACTATGAAATGGCCCATAAATATAAGATAATAATAATAAATAAAATCACTGTGGCCCACTGGAGAAGGGAATGGCAAACCACTTCAGTATTCTTACCTTGAGAACCCCAAGAACAGTATGAAAAGGCAAAAAGATATGACACTGAAAGATGAACTCTCCAGATTGGTAGGTGCCCAATATGCTACTGGAGATCAACGGAGAAATAACTCCAGGAAGAATTGAGAGAGTCAATTCCTAGGCAGATTGATAGGAAGCTGAGGGTCCCCAAGGAGGAGAGCGGGGTCTGGGGCTCTCAAAGAGGAGGAAAGGACAAACATCTTTTTTTTTTTTTTCTCTCTATATTCCTTAGTCTTAGTCACATAAAATGTCTTTTTCATTAAGCCTGGAACTGATGATTACACAACAAACAACTCAGTTTAAACTCTGTACTAGGGATTATATTACAAAAATGTATCCTGCTTGAGGACAGTTTCTCCTTCCTGAAAACCTCCTGACTAATCCTGGTATTTTTAGAATGTATATTATGGGAGTGGTCTGGTAAGATCTTTCTATTGTTAAATTCTAATCCTATTGCCTTAAAATGTAAATTGAGGGAGTGATATGCAGTGAAGTGAAAGTCACTCAGTCATGTCCCACTCTTTGTGACCCCATGGACTATACAGTCCATGGAATTCTCCAGGCCAGAAACTGGATCGAGTAGCCTTTCCCTGCTCCAGGGGATCTTCCCCACCCAGGGGTCGAACCCAGGTCTCCTGCATTGCAGGTGGATTCTTTACCAGTTGAGCCACAAGGGAAGCCCAAAAAGTGGTCTTGAAGTGAAGAAATTGTGGGAGTGGGTATGGTAAAATTTTTACAACCTTGAGATTTTTGATTTATTGTAATAACCAGTTGAAAAAGTATATAACTCCCTTTTGTAAAACTAGCAAGGGGGGCACTCTCCATCCCCCTTCTGATGAATGTGTCAGAAGCCTTCTCTGTCACTTTCATAGTTTAATAAAACTCTGTTACACAAAAGATCCTGAGTGATCAAGCCTAGTCCCTTGTCCCTGGCCCTGAAGCTAAATCTTCTTCTTCGAAGATCATGAATCTGACGCCATTCACCATAAGCTATCAGAATGAAGGGACAGAGTCAGTGTGAAAACAATGCCCAGTTGTGGATGTGGCTGGTGTTGTAAGTAAAATCTGATGCTGTAAAGAGCAATATTGCATAGGAACCTGGAATGTTAGGTCCATGAATCAAGGTAAATTGGAAGTGATCAAACAGGAGATGGCAAGAGTGAACATCGACATTTTAGAAATCAGCAAACTAAATGGACTGGAATGGGTGAATTTAATTCAGATGACCATTATATCTACTGTGGGCAAGAATCCCTTAGAAGAAATGGAGTAACCCTCATAGTAAACAAGAGTCCAAAATGCAGTAGTTGGGTGCAATCTCAAAAACGACAGAAAGATCTCTATTCGTTTCCAAGTCAAAGCATTCAATATCCCAGTAATCCAAGTCTATGCCCCAACCAATAATGCTGAAGAAGCTGAAGTTGAATGGTTCTATGAAGACCTTCAAGATCTTCTAGAACCCCCAAAAAAGATGTCCTTTTCATTATAGGGGACTGGAATGCAAAAGTAGGAAGTCAAGAAATACCTGGAGTAACAGGCGAGTTTGGCCTTGGAGTACAGAATGAAGCAGGGCAAAGGCTAACAGTTTTGAGAAGAGAATGCACTGGTCATAGCAAACACCCTCTTCCAACAACACAAGAGAAGACTCTACACATGGACATCACCACATGGTCAACACCAAAATCAGATTGATTATATTCTTTGCAGCCAAAGATGGGGAAGCTCTATACAGTCAGCAAAAACAAGACTGGGAGCTGACTGTGGCTCAGATCATGAACTCCTTATTGCCAAATTCAGACTTAAATTGAAGAAAGTAGGGAAAACCACTAGACCATTCAGGTATGACCTAAATCAAATCCCTTATGATTATACAGTGGAAGCGACAAATAAATTCAAGGGACTAGATCTGATAGACAGAGTGCCTGATGAACTATGGATGGAGGTTCGTGAAATTGTACAGAAGGCAGGGATCAAGACCATTCCCAAAAAAAAGAAATGCAAAAAGCAAAATAGTTGTCTGAGGAGGCTTTACAAATAGCTGAGAAAGTAAGTGAAAGGCAAAGGAGAAAAAGAAAGATATATCCATCTAAATGCAGAGATCCAAAGAATAGCAAGGAGAGATAGGAAAACCTTCTTCAGTGATCAATGCTAGGAAATAGAGGAAAACAATAGAATGGGGAAGACTAGAGATCCCTTCAAGAAAATTAGAGATACCAAGGGAACATTTCATGCAAAGATGGGCACAATAAAGGACAGAAATGGTATGGACCTAACAGAAGCAGAAGATTTTAAGAGGTGGCAAGATACCAGAAGACTATACAAAAAAGATTTTAATGACCCAGATAACCACGATGGTGTGATCACTCACCTAGAGCCAGACATACTGGAATGCAAAGTCAAGTGGGCCTTAGGAAGCATCACCATGAACAAAGCTAGTGGAGGTGATGGAATTCCAGCTGAGCTATTTCAAATTCTAAAAGATGATGCTGTGAAAGTGCTGCACTCAACATGCCAGCAAATTTGGAAAACTCAGCAGTGGCCACAGGACTGGAAAAGGTCAGTTTTCATTCCAATCCCAAAGAAAGGCAATCCCAAAGAATGCTCAAACTACTGCACAATTGCACTCATCTCACACTCTAGCAAAGCAATGCTCAAAATTCTCCAAGTCAGGCTTCAACAGTATGTGAACCATGAACTTCCAGATGTTCAAGCTGGTTTTAGAAAAGGCAGAGGAATCAGAGATCAAATTGCCAACAACCGTTGGAACATCAAAAAAGCAAGAGTTCAAGAATAACATCTGCTTTTCTTTATTGACTATGCCAAACCCTTTGCCTGTGTGGATCACAACAAACTGTGGAAAATACCAGATAGGAATACCAGACCACCTTACCTGCCTCCTGAGAAATCTGTATGCAGGTCAAGAAGCAACAGTTGTAACTGGACATGGAACAACAGACTGGTTCCAAATTGGGAAAGGAGTTCGTCAAGGCTGTATATTGCCACCTTGCTTATTTAACTTATATACAGAGGACATCATGTGCAATGCCGGGCTGGATGAAGCACCAGCTGGAATCAAGATTGCTGGGAGAAATATCAATAACCTCAGATATGGAGATGACACCACCCTTATGGCACAAAAGCAAAGAGGAACTAAAGAGCCTTTTAATGAAAGTGAAAGAGGAGAGTGAAAAAGTTGGCTTAAAACTCAACATTCAAAAAACTAAGATCATGGCATCTGGTCCCATCACTTCATGGAAAATAGACGGGGAACAATGGAAACAGTGACAGTCTTTATTTTTTGGGGTCCAAAATCACTGCAGATGGTGACTGTAGCCATGAAGCCTTAAAAGATGCTTGCTCCTTGGAAGAAAAGCTGTGACTAACCTAGACAGCATATTAAAAAGCAGAGACATTTCTTTGCCAACAAAGGTCCGTCTAGTCAAAGCTATGTTTCCAGTAGTCATGTATGGATGTGAGAGTTGGACTATGAAGAAAGCTGGGTGCCAAAGAATTGATGTTTTTGAAGTGTGGTGTTGGTGAAAATTCTTGACAGTCCCTTGGACTCCAAGGAGATCCAACCAGTCAATCCCAAAGGAAGTCATTCCTTAATATTCATTGGAAGGACTGATGCTGAAGCTCCAATACTTTGGCCACCTGATGGGAAGAACTGACTCATTGGAAAAGACCCTGATGCTGGGAAAGATTGAAGGCAGGAGGAGAAGGGAACGACAGAGGATGAGATACTTGGATGCATCACTGACTCGATGGACATGAGTTTAAGTAAGCTCTGGGAGTTGGTCGGAGAAGGCAATGGCACCCCACTCTAGTACTCTTGCCTGGAAAATCCCACGGACGGAGGAGCCTGGTGGGCTGCAGTCCATGGGTCGCCAAGAGTCAGACATGACTGAGCAACTTCACTTTCACTTTTCACTTTTATGCATTGGAGAAGGAAATGGCAACCCACTCCAGTGTTCTTGCCTGGAGAATCCCAGGGATGGGGTTGCACAGAGTCGGACACGACTGAAGTGACTTAGCAGCAGCTGGGAGTTGGTGTAGAACAGGACAGCTGGCGTGCTGCAGCCCATGGGGTTGCAAATAGTTGGACCCGACTGAGCAACTGAACTGAAATGAACTGAAAATCACTGTGGAGAACCAGTTCTTTTTTCTACCTCAGGCTTTTTCTCAGGAAGCTGGGTAGAAAATATGCTGACTTTGTGGAAATTTTATATATATATATATAAAATTATATATAAACATAGAAACATACATAATTGTATGTCAATTATTATATATTATAATATATATAAATTATGTATATAATGCTGAATTCTTATATAACAAAGCAAGTGAAAAGAAATAAGTGAAAAAGTAGAAACTACCAAATACAAACTATCAAATACAATAAGCAAATTCATTGCTTTTTTGTATAATTCTCAAGTCCCATTTAAGAACAGGTCTTTTAATACAATGGGCTTCCCTTGTGGCTCAGCTGGTAAAGAATCCATCTGCAATGTTGGATATCTGTGTTTGATTCCTGGGTTGGGAAGATCCCCTGGAGAAGAGAAAGGGTACGCACTCCACTATCCTGGCCTGGAGAATTCCATGGACTGTATAGTCTGTGGGGTCACAAAGAGTGGGACACGACTGAGCAACTTTCACTTTCACTTTTAATATAATACAGTTAGTAAGTAAAAAGTTTACACCATTTGATATATTTTGCTTATTTTAGGTATTTTTACTCAGTTCATTTATTAGTACTACAAGTGGTAAGTAACTAATTTATATTACTAACTTATGAACTTTTACTATATATAATAAGTAGATAACTATTATAAAAAATTATTTTATTTTTAACATAAATTTGGAAGCAGCCAGATTGCTCTGTTACAACTAATTAAACTTTTGACATTTATTAGCCCTTGGTGTCAACAAATTATATAGTCTAGTAAAGAATTACAGTAAAGCTTTTGAAATACTGAGCATGAAGTAGAAATAATAAAGTTGTATGCTAACAGCATGTACAAATACCACTTACACCATTCTAAACACATATACTACAGAGATAAATAATGGAATTAGACGTCTTGATAACACATGTAAAGTATCACCATCATCATCACCACCATGAGTAATAATTATGATAGGAGTGATAAAAACAACAAAATCAAAAGTTATCAAATGGTTGTCCTGAACTTGGAATGGTCCTAAACACATTACATGTATCATCTTGTTTAATACTTGAGAAATTTTTTGACCCATTTAAAAAATATTTAAAATACAGAGACAGAAACATATTTAGAAAGTAGAAATTTCATCTTTTATCAGAATAATATAGTGAAAGCTTAAGATTAATTAGACTGGTCAAATTTTTGTTTAGCATTTCTGTCATCATGTCTTTATTTGTTCTCAGTGTGCAAGAACTTGGTTTATAGTGCTTATTACAAAATACATGTTTTTTTTTGTTTTTCAAATTTAAGTTTTTTCAATAAATATGGGAAAGAGAAGGGAACAAAAGGTATTACAGTAGTGGTTTGTGCATATTATTTTTTGTTAAAGCTCAGTGGGTTTTTTTCCCAGTGCTTTTTATTTTTTGTCTTTTTTTATATTACAATTTTATCCTATGAGAGTGGTAAGTCTTATCCCTCCTCTTTTTCCTCCTCCTCCTCCTCCTCTTCCTCTTCTTCCCTCTCCTCTCCGCCCCCCTCCTCCTCCTCCTCCTCTTCCTCCTCTTCCTGCTCCTCCTCCTCCACCTCCTTCTCTTTCTTTCCCCCCTCTTTTGCTGACCCAGTTTCCACAGGGGTAAAAACCATCTCTTCTTCCACTAATATATTTGGAAAATAAGACTGTATTATCAAGACAATTGTGGCACTGAGTGAAAAACACAGCATTCTCACTAATAAAACCAATAAGCACAGTGGATCACACACAATTGGCCGGGGTACTTCCCATCTTGGATACCAATATCGGTAATCTGTAAATAAAGAAGTAATTGAAAGCTGGATTTCACATGAAGTAGTTAAATCATTCAAGAAATAAAGGACAACAATACATACATATGGCTTGGTCACGATCTGCATTGCCTAGAAAGAAAAAGAAAGTTCACAAATAATTATATAAAATTTCTTCTTTTTCTAGAATATATGATACTTTCCCCAACAATAATAATGTTATTCTTCTAGTTTTCACACCTTCATCTTTAATGTCCCCCCTTCAACCAGTAGCCAATTGTAAGGTACAACATATTTCTTTCAGTAGATTTTCCTGGTCTGCTAGAGAAAGCATGGAAGTATAGGAAGAAGAGGTATGGATTCCAGTACTTATTCTGTTTCTTAATCATGCTGTTAACTTATATAAACACCTTCACTTCTGCTTTCCAAAGATTGTTCCAGCTTCAACATTCTAGAATTCCATTGCATCCTTTTTAAAAAATGAAGTACAGTTAATTTAATATTGTATTAGCTTATTTTTAATCTCTCTTCTCCCCACACCCCCCCAAGATCATTCAAAATTAGTCCTCTGAATCTATTCATTTTCCTCATTTAATTTTTATTTTCAGAAGCTTTTGGCTGCTCTTCATCTCATAGATGGCAAGGTTAGCTACAGAGCCCGGTACTCCTTGTTTTTGCTATCTAGACCAATGCTATCACAATATGTTTCAGGAAATAAATTTCCATTCCTTTGCTCATTTGGGCAGAGAAGTTCAAACAATCACTCCCAGATTCCACTAGGAAGGAGACTGGAAGGATAAATGCAGTTTCACCCATAGATACCTTAATGTCAACCAGGGCTTTGTCTTGCAATGATGCAAATCTTAGAGGAAAATTTAGAAATCACTCCTCAGGCACCTTGGAGATGAACTGAAGCTATCTGTTGGATTTCTGAAGCTATGCTAGCCTTCTGTTTTGGTATTATTTATTACTTCATATTTTATGAAATAATTTCTATTTTAGAAAATCTTTCACTGGAACTTGCCTCGCAGTCCAGTGGTTAAGACTCCGAGCTTTACATTGCAGGTTCGATCCCTGGTAGGGTAGCATGTAAGACGTCACATGCTATACAGTGTGGCCAAAACACAAAAAAATCTTTTACAGTACAGTCAGTCTGTATTTTCTCTACTTCCTTTTGTTGGAAAGTGAAAGTCAAAGCCACTCGGTCGTATTTTGTCACTCTTTGACTCCATGGACTATATACAGTCCATGGAATTCTCTAGGCCAGAATACTGGGGTGGGTAGCCTTTCCCTTTCCCAGGGGATCTTCCCAACCCAGGGATCCAGCCCAGGTCTTCTGCATTGCAGACAGATTCTTTACCAGCTGAGCCACAGAGGAAGCCCAAGAATACTGGAGTGGGTAGCCTATCCCTTCTCCATGGGATCTTCCTGACCCAGGAATTGAACCAGGGTTTCCTGCATTGCAGGCGGATTCCTTACTAACTAAGCTATGAGGGAAGCCCTTTGGTGTATGTGTATTTATTTATTGCTTATTTTGAGCAATGATGCAATCAGTACATTTCTTTGTATCTTTAGTTCTCATCACTAATTTTCATTGATTACATTCTTCTTTTACTTTTGTACTTGATTTAAATACATTTAAATTTACTAACATCGCTATTGTTTGATTTATCTTCTGTAAATAATATGGTTTGATCCCTGGCTATAAAAGATGATGAAATTAAGCGTGTTTTTTTCCTACTTCTCTCTTCTCTTCCCAAGTTTTATGAATTATATTATTTGTATATCACCAGATTTTACTACCCATACAGTTTGTTTTATAATTATAACCTTCAGGTTTGTTTTAATCTTTGTCTATCAATTAAGATTCAGTGCTTGAGGATAGTTCTTTCAGTGCAGTGTTTTGCTTTACCATTTATCTTTTTTGGTGAAAGCCATTCTCTAGTAGTTTATTGAAGTGCTTATGAGGACTATATACCACAAGTTACTGCATGTTTCCACAGTATATGTCTATTTGCTTATACATGAAAGTTTGGGCTCTATACAAATTCTTGGTTGACACTTGTATTAAGGACATCACTCCACTGACCCTTAGGTTTTACTGTTATTGTAGAGAAGTTTGAGGCTGGTCTGGATTTTTCTCCTCTCTGCAGGATTGTCAGTTGCCAGTATGGCATTACTATCACATAAGTATATCAGTCATGTCTGACTCCTTGCAACCCATGGACTGCAGCCCACCAGGCTTCCCTGTCCATGGGATTTTCCCAGCAGGAATACTGGAGTGGGTTGCCATTTCCTCCCCCAGGGGATCTTCCCTACCGCATCTCCTGCACTGCTGGCAGATTCTTTGCTGCTAAGCCACTGGGAAAGCCCAAAAGCTTCAGGTTTGAGTTTGTGAAAGACAGGACTGCTAGTGAAATTTGGACTATTTGAAAGAAGTAGAGATCATTATTCTTCAGAAGTAGCTGCTGGCCAGAGACCTAAATGGATTTGAGATTCACAGTTACCTCTTTGGTAGAATGGGAAATTAATGCTTTGCTGCTGAATACAGTTTGTGGGAGCTTTCTCAAAGATTCTTAAAAATTGCAGCAATTTTCCGGTAAGCTTTTGAGAATCACCTATTTTGGTGCCCCAGGCTAAGAGTCTGCTTCCCTGACATTTTAGCTATTTTCCTCTGCTTTTTCGTGGCACCTTCTTTGATCTTCACTACCTGAGAGTTTACGGCATATTTCTCACTCTGAACACTGTACTGTCAGAATACTTAGGGAGGCTAATTTTTCTCTTTTCTTCAAAAAGAGTTTGACTGTTAAACTCTTTAATAAATAATTTTACATTTTTGCTTAGATGCTTAAAGGATTCTTTTTTTCTTCTTACTTATTATGCAATGTCCAAATGGTGACTACTTTCTGTCACTTTTTATGGCACGTAGTATATACCTTTTTTCTTTACAAGGTTTTTATTTTATTTAAAATTGAAGTATAAGTGACATAAATCACTTGTTACAACACACAACATGATTTGACATTTGTATATTTTGTGACATGATCACAATAAGTCCAGTTTACATTCATTAGTATACATAGTTACAAAATCTTTTTTTCTTGAGAACTTTTAACATATACTCTCTTGCTGCTGCTGCTAAGTCACTTCAGTCGTGTCCAACTCTGTGCAACCCCATAGATGGCAGCCCACCAGGCTCCCCCATCTCTGGGATTCTCCAGGCAAGAACACTGGACTGGGTTGCCATTTCCTTCTCCAATGCATGAAAGTGAAAAGTGAAAGTGAAGTCGCTCAGTTGTGTCTGACTCTTAGCGACCCCATTGGACTGCAGCCCACCAGGCTCCTCCGTCCATGGGATTTTCCAGGCAAGAGTACTGGAGCGGGGTGCCATTGCCTTCTCCGATATACTCTCTTAGCTACTTTCAAATATGTAATACAGTATTATAAACTATAGTCACATGATGTTCATTATTATATCCTTTTGACTTATTTATAACTGGAGGTGGAATTTTTTACTTTTGACCCCCTTCATCCATTTCATTCACTTGCCTCTGGCAACCACTAATCTATTCATATCTGCAAGCTTGGTTTTTTTGTTTGTTTTTAATTCCACATACAAGTGAGTTCATACGGTATTTGTCTTTCTCTTATATCACTTAGTGTAATGCCCTCAGAGTCCATTCATATTGTCACAAGTGGCAAGTTCTCCTTCTTTTTCATGGATAAATAATACTGCATTGTGCATATATATCGCATTTTCTTTACCCATTTATCCACTAATGGACACTAAGGTTATTTCCATGTCTTGACCAGTATAAATAATGCTGCAGTAAACATGGCAGTGTATATATCTTTTCAAATTGGTGTTTTCATTTTCTTTGGATAAATGCCTACAAGTGGAATTGCTGGATCATATGGTAGTTATAAGGCTTCCCAGGTGGTGCAGTGGTAAAGAATCTGCCTGTCAATACAGGACATGCGTGAGAAGTGGGTTCGATCCCTGGGTTGGGAAAAGCCTCTGGAGTAGGAAATGGTAACCCACTCTACTATTCTTCCCTAGAAAATTCCATGGACAGTGGAGACTGGCAGGCTATAGTTCATGGGGTCACAAAGAGTCAGACATGACTGAATGTGCATGTGTACACACACACACACACACACACACACACACACACACATTAGTTGTATTTTTAATTTTGGGTGAACTTCCATATTATTTTCCATAGTGGCTATGCCAATTTACATTCTATAGTATGCACATTCAAGAATTTCTATTTCTGAAGTTTTTAGTTATTTCTTTAAATATCTATATCTCAGTTTTTAAATAAATCTGGATTTTGGTTTATTTAAATATCTATGTATCGATCTAGCCCCAGTTTTTAAACAAATCTGGATTTTGATTTATTTGGTGCTTCCTTGTGGCTGGGTTAGGTTATGCATCTTTGGTAGGAATACCACACAAGTGATGACATGCTCTCCTCATTGCATTCTCTTAGGTGGTGCAGGGTTTTGTTTTTGATACTTCCTGTTGCCAGTGATATTCACTTTGATCATTTTGTTAGGTTGTGTCTGCCAGGCTCCTCCATTGTGGAGTTAGTTTTTACCCCTAACGAAGTACCTCTATGAGGAGTTTACTTCCGAACTATGCAAATAAACTGTTTCTCATACAACTTTTAATTTATTCACTTATTAATTTATATCAGTATGAATTATAGCATCCTGTTTTATCCAGTGAGTTATAACTGACTACTATTATCATTATTTTGGTGCTGAAATTGTCCAGGTTTGACCAGTAAAAGCCCTTTAAGATGGCTTCTGTGTCCTTTATGTTACATGTCTCCACCATCCGTTGAGCACTTCCTTGCTTTCAGGTAGAAAAAGATGTTTTGGGTTTATTTCATGTTTCTCCTGCCCCAGCCCTGGAATCTGACCTTTCTCCAGAGAGTCCTGGCTCCCTTTAGTGCTGACAGGAATTTAGAAACCAAGGTCTGAGTACAATTGTGCTCATTGCATCGCTCAGTCATGTCTGACTCTTTGCAACCCCATAGACTGTAGCCCATGAGACTCTTCCGTCCATGGAAGTCTTCAGGCCAGAATACTGGAGTGGGTTGCCATGCCCTAGGGGATCTTCCTCACCAAGGGATCAAACTCGCATCTCTTACATCTCCTGCACTGGCAGGCAAGTTCCTTACCACTAGCGCCACCTGGGAAGCCCCCGTTGCTTTAGGGCTGAGAGGACGCTGTTCCAAGGCTGTCTCAGAGCTAGGGAATAAATGTATATTGATACATACATATATAAATATTTACATTTATGTTTATTTATATTTATTGAAACTCTTAAGTTCCAGTAACTCTAATTCCAAATCATCACCAAAAGATTTGAGCTTGTTTTCCTCCTTTACATATTCATATGCCATCCTCTGACAGTGAGAAAATCAGCTCCATTATCCTTAATCTATCTGCTTATTTGATCTATCCTCCAGTATGCTTCTGAGCTTCCCTGATAGCTCAGATGGTAAAGAATCCGACTGCAATACAGGAGACCTGGGTTTGATTCCAGGGTTGGGAAGATCCCCTGGAGAAGAGAACGGCTACCCACTCCAGTATTCTGGCCTGGAGCATTCCGTGGACAGAGGAGTCTGGCAGGCTACAGTCCATATGGGGTCGCGAAGAGTTAAGAGTTAGATAGAGACTTTCACTTTCAGTTTCCAATAAGCTTCTAATCTCCCATCACTGCTTCTGCTCCCTCTTCTTGCTTGGCCTCTGATACTCCACATCGGGGCAGTAGAGTTGCCAGATTCAGCAAATAAAAATATAGGATGCCTAGTTATATTCAAATTTCAGAAAACAAGAGACATGTTTTAGTACAAGTATAGCCTATGTAATATTTGGGATAGATTTATACTAAAAATACTTTTGTTTTTCTGAAATTCAATTTTAACTGGATGCCTAGCATTTCAAATTTTTTAAATTGAAGTGCAGTTGATTTTAAAAGTTGTGCCAATCTCTGTGGTACAGCAAAGTGTCTCAGTTAAACACATATATAAATTATTTTTTATATTCTTTTCCATTATGGTTTATCACAGGATATTCAATATAGTTTCCTGTGCTATACATTGGGACCTTGTTGTTTATTTTAAATGTATAGCTTCCATCTACCAACCTCAAACACCCAGTCCATCTCTCTCCCTCCTCCTCTGGATGCCTAGCATTTAATCTGGCAAGCCACAGGCTGATCCTCTACTTGGGTCCCTCTCCCACCCTGCTCAGACTCTGAAAGTTAGCTTTGGGCTTCTCCAACATATGGATTCCTTTCTCACCCCACTAGGGCTCTGACCCCTCCCATGCCAAGCCACCTCCCCCAACATTAAAAGCTTCCTCACCTAGTTTGGACTCTGATACCTAGTGTGAGGAGACTGCCCTCAAATGCAGAGGCCCCCTTAGCTGCTTCCTTTTTAACACCTCTCTTCAGGTCAGCCCTAGACGTGAATCTTCCCCCCTTTCTGCCTGGGCTCCCACACAGGTCCAGACCAGACCTCCAGGGATGCCTTCCCCACCTGGTCAGACTGATCCACACACACACAGGCGTCTCCCTCCCACCCCGGGTGGTCCTATCCCCACCGTGCCTGGTCTGTGACGCTACGTAGCAAGCCATGCCGGCATGGACAAGCCATGACTCTGACCTGGGGTCCAGACCCTAGGTCTGGTCTGGGACTCTGATCTGGGGTCCCGGGCCTGATCTCAAGCAGGCGCGCTCCCCTCACCCTGTGAGGGCGCTAGCTTTCCACACCCCACTTAGGCTCTCTCCTCACGCCCACCGCATCATGTACGAATTCCTGGTCTTCTTGCTTAGGTGCAACATGTCTCCCTCTGTGTGGATGTCTGCCTCTTTCTGACCTACCCAACGGTTTTAGGTCTGGATATTCCCAGGAAGAGAAAGAAAAAGGGAAGAGGAAGAGCAAGGTTTTGCATCTTGATTCAGATGAAGCAAGGGAAGAAATGTTACAGTGGATCACTCCAGCAGTGGCATTATAATGAAATTGATCACTAGTTTCTTTAACACAAAAGCATAATATGCCCCTGTCTGAATTTACTCCCTACCACATTCCTGTAAGCATCTTGGGTTATATGCTGTCATATTTAGAAAAATGAAAAGAAAAATTTATTAATAAAACATTTTCTAGTTTTATCTTCTGAATATTTTGGGGGAAAAACAAAAGTAAAAGGCTATTATATTAACCATTTGCTATTTTACTTCTTTTTTCTTTTTTTTATAAATGTTTTAGAATATCCTATTCTTTACAGCAGTCATTCTCAAACAGGCTGCTATTTCAGGAATTAGATGCAAAGCTTTTCTTCAGAGTAAAACTGTTAGTTCTCATTCCTTCTTTCAGATATTCTAGTATGTCCTTAGGGGCAGGAATAAGAGTTAGAGAGGGCAGAAAAGGCTGTGCAGTTTAAAAAAATCTAAAGATGATACTGTTTGATACCACCTTTGATAATATAACAATACCTTTCTGATCTAAGGAACAATATTAACATGACAATGAAAGACTAGTGTTCACCACTTCCTTTTCTTGTCATTCAATGCATTATGGAATTTTTTCATGTTTCAGTTATTTTCTTTAGCTTACTGCATAGAAAATCTGTGCATCTGTCATAGCCGTCACATTGAGAACACATTAATCCTCGTTGATAAGGCCTTCTTGACAGACCTCCTCTACAAAAAAGCAGAAGCATCTTATTAGAAAAAGTCTCAAGTTTCATGTTATCTAAATAATATGGTTACTGGATTTTTAGTTAATTTATAAAGGTTATTTCATTTAAAAAATGGACTCAAGAAAGTACTTAAATTGGATATGTAATCTTCCCTATTTTTCTCCCTAGAAATAGTCTGTTCTGAAACTAATTCCCATGACTCTTAAACAAAGTGTTGTAATTTAAATTTGAGGGAGTTTTAAAGCTTCTTTCATTTTCATTTGTAGCAAAATTTTCCTTTAAAAAGTGGATGTTACAGAATGCTTCATAACTAATTGTTTTCTGGTTGGCTTAAATATACAAAAAGCTATGTATGAATGATATATTAATTTTTTGGAGCATTTGTAAAATCCTGAAATGCCTATTATTCCAAAGATCCAGCTGCATGATTATTGTGAGGTAATCATGAGAAATATATAAGTGTATAAACATGCAAATAAAGGAAAATGGGATTTTAGAAAGTTGGTTTAATCCACTGTACAGAGCACAGGGGAGAAGTTAAAAAAATATTACATCAATTGCCCAGAGCTAAGATAGGAAGCTGCTAAGTCACTTTAGTCGTGTCCGACTCTGCAACCCTATCTATGGACCATAGCCTGCCAGGTTCCTCTGACCATAAGAGTCTCGAGGCAAGAATATTGGAGTGGGTTGCCATTTCCTCTTCTAGGGGATCTTCCTGACCCAGGGATCGAACCCAGGTCTTCTGCAATGCAGGCAGATTCTTTACCGTCTGAGCCACCAGGAAAGCCCAAGTTAGGATGGTGCCCTAAAATAGGTATGAATTGGGAAGCTTAGTATAAGATGTTTAGAATAAGAAGATAAATGGGTAAAAGATGTTTTTGAGTGAGGAGATGGTCATTATTTGTGGCTATTTAAACAAGGCTGTTTACTCAGTGTATAGTTGCAAGTCATGGAAACAAACATTAGGCATTTAAGTCCTTGGCCATTCTGGGCTATTTAGAAGAATGGCAAACCTTGGAAATAGACATTCAAAAACTATCTGATATCCCCTAATGGCAAATTTTCGAGTCCATCAAGGAAATACAGAGATCTGGTGTTATTTGCAGATCATGCATCATTCTCTAGGACTACTCTGACAGCTCAAACAGTAAAGAATCTCCCTGCAGTGCAGGAAACCTGGGTTCAATCCCTGGTTCAGGAAGATCCCTTGGAGAACAGCATGGCAACCCACTCCAGTATTCTTGCCTGGAGAATACAGACAGAGGAGCCTGGCGGGCTCCAGTCCATGGGGTTGCAAAAGACTGTTCCACAATCAAACTATTTCAAGGAGGAAATGGATTCTGTCTGGATCCCAGCCGGAATACTAGCCATCAAGAAATCCAAGAATTGATCTACACCTTTACCTAATATCCTACACTACTTTTATTGTGTTAACCCTTTTTCACTGAAACAGATGCCTCCAACACAAAAGAGCTTATCCCGTTGTAAAACCACTGGGATGAGGGAACCTTTTTTCCTGTACCAATGCAGAGCTACTCGCTATAAAGACGGCCTTTAAACATCTGGAACATAGGCCAATGACCCTGTGACCATAATGTCTGATAACTCTGGCCTGGAATAACTCTGCAAAGGCAAATAAATATATAAATAAATATATTAATTAATCAAAATAAATAAATTCACACTGTGCTAGAATACAGTGGGCCTTCTTTTTCAAAGATAAGATTATAAAGGTATTTATATTAGGTAGTCAGAAATGCCAAGCTTTCATGTTAATCTTCCCCTTGTTCTGAGTTTCTAAAAAGTTTAACCTAAAGCAGTCTGAGTCTGAATCTATAGACTATCCCAATAAACTAGAGAAAAATACAATGCAATAAGTAGCAAAGATTATCTTTTAAAGATTCTATCTGGCACCCTTCTGTACAAGTTCACAACTGCAATTGGAATTACTATCTTTATAACATTGAGAAATGTCATAGTTCTGGCTTCTGATTCATATCCAGATATCTACAGGTTTCTAAGTAGACTTAAAGAGTCTATCACAATAAGCTAGAGAAAAATACAATGCAATAAGCAGCAAAGAAGATTATCTTTTAGAGATTCTATCTGGCACTCCTTCCAATTCACCTATTTGTATTTGCCAAAAACTTCATAACTACTTCTTGGATGTATTCAAGGTCAAGGTCAAGGTCAAGGACTCTGTTCTTTCCTGCCTCAAATTGTCCTTGTATGTGCAAAGCTATCTGGATTAATATCTCTTCCTGTGAAAATCAGTTGGTCTCCTCCCTTTACTTTCACATCTTGCACTTAAAGGACTAGGAACCACAAACACCATTAACGCTTCTTTGAGGCTGATATTATGTAGCTGTACCAATCTTCTCATCTTCCCTAAGATATCATCTTCCTTCTGATCAGGCCTCCTTACTCATGTTGTTATCTGACTCAGTCTGCTTTTCAGTCACAATTTTGCCATCATCTACAAATTTGGGACGTAGATGATTGCAGTAGCCAATAACTTGGTCTCTATGTTACTGGACATCTTCACCATCATAAAACTTCCTAATGCTCCAAAACTGTCACTTTTGTAGCCACATCCTAGATCTTGTAATCTCCTAAAACTTCTCTACTTCTGAACTCACGAAAATAACATATTCCACTCATTGACTGCAACCTCCTATCTTTCCAGGTTGTTAATTCATTTACTCCTGTCACTCTTGTCCATTAATTTCACTGGTTCCACAAGTCTACTTTCTCTCCTATTTTTCTCCCTATCCATCATGTTGTCTCTTCTTGATCCAGTTTAGATTCATCACTTTGCATACTCTTTAGCTAAAAACCTGAAACTCTCTTGCACTATTTTCCTTTACAGCCACCTGACAAAACCTTCATGTTGGGAAAAGTGAAGGAATCTTACTGTCTGCATGCTCCATCCCTGCTTCAGGGCTGCTGGGTGTTGCTGAGGAAAATCATTAAATTAGGTGGAGAATATTTCTATCATTCTCTATTCAGCTTCCTCTCTCATTTTCCATAATAGCTATTTCAAATCTTCTCAGTCCTCAAAATTCTTGTTTCACTGTCTTCCCCTTTATTCTTAGGACATGATGTATGCCACTTCACAAAGAAACATAACAGCCCTTACATTGGAACTTGAGAAGTTTTCTGTCGCTAAATTTGTGAAATATACCTACCCCTTCTTTCTTGCCTTTATGGTACAACTGAAGAATTGCTCCTCATTCTTTCTAAGGCTAATCTCTTTTAAACTCTTCTGTTTTCTCAGGGACTTGTATCTTTACATGTACACTGCTTTTATTCTTCATAAAGAATTACTTTTATTCTGTATTACAGCCTTCATGTCAATATTTAAGTATGTTCACATCTTCTCCATTTTAAAAATGAAACAAAATAAAAACAAAAAACAGTTCTAAGTTCATTCCATCCTAGCACCAATTTCCTCTGCTCCACAGAAACAGCTTTTCTTATGTTTACCAATGAACTTCTCTTCAGATCTGATATTTTTAAGTCCTGACTTTGCTTGACCTCTTAGAATTTGAAATTATCGATAAATTCATCCTTTTAAAAATATCCTTTCCCCACACCTTGACTGATCCCATACTCTTCTGCCTTTTTTCCTACCTGTCTGGCTCCTCTTCTTTGGTCGCCTCTCCCACTTACGTTTCACTAACCACCCTTAAATGTTGGCATGACATTCCCCACAGCCTCTTGTCTTCTCAGCCTATGCTCTCTTGCTAAGCAGCCTCATCTACTCCCATGATTTAAATTGCCCTATGTATTCTAGCACTCCAAATATATGTTCTATGCCATTCCACACTCATGAGTTTCTGACCTAAATAACCACCTGCTTAATAAACATCGCAAGGTGAGTATTTCACAGCCAACCCAAAGTCATTATGTATAAAATGGAACTCATCATCTTTCCTCCCAAAAGGTCCCTTGTTCCCCTTTGCAATTAATGCCAATTCCATTCGTGACTGAGTCATAAATGTGAGAATATTCCTTGACTATTTCCTCTCTTGGATTATTTAAAACAATAAACTACAAATCTTATTATTATCACCTTCTAGAAATTTCTTGAATACTTCTCCAATCTCAACCCAGACATCCCTTGTTAATGTCTTTTTTCCCAGCCCATGATTTCATACCTGCTTTTACAGCAACTCTTTTCTATTTAAAATACAGATATTGGGTGTATTTGGTTAATGTTGTGTATTTTTTTTTAATTTCTTTCCCAATGGTCTACAAGTGTTTTCAGGATAGACACAATGAAAATAATGTGGAATTCTATTGCTTAGTTATTGCTTAAATGCACCTACTACAAATGTATTTAAATAAATAAAAGATCCTGCAGGCAGATGCAGCATGTCTAATAACAACCAATTTTTTTCCTCCACCCTACATCTTTTCCTAGCTCTGTGAATAAAATTATCACTTAAGTTTAAATTCTAAAGCTCATCTTTGACTGCGGCCCCCTTCAATATTTAAACTCAAGGCTAATCTAATTAATGCTGTTTTATTTTACTTCACTGTGTTTTGCTTAGAAATGTATTATTTTAAAATTTTATTATTTTTTGATCACACCACAAGGCCTGTGGGATCTCATTTCCCTGAACAGGGACAGAGCCTATGCTTTTAGCAGTGAAAGTGTGGAATCTTAACTGGAGCACCAGGGAATTCCCAGAAATGTATGAGTTGTTACCTCTGAAATTGAAAATAATCACTAGGAAATGACATATGTAAATACTGCTTCAGTTCACTTTTTCTGATACATTATAAGCTATTTTAAGCTTTATATATTCTCTATAGACTCTACTCTCTATAGATTCTTTTCTTTTGCTTATTGTTTTCTTTTCTCTGATTATTATTTCTGTTCCATTTATTTTCTGTTCTTTAGGAGCACTAATTTATAGATTTTTTTTTGGTCCATTTATTTTTATTAGTTGGAGGCTAATTACTTTACAGTATTGTAGTGGTTTCTGCCATACATTGACATGAATCAGCCATGGATTTACATGTATTCCCCATCCCGATCCCCCTCCCACTAATTTATAGATTTATCACCCTACATGGTTCCTTTCTTTTTCCATATATTTTTACTTCTATTCTCCATCCTTGTGTTATGAAAATTTTCAAGATTGTCATTGACTCATATTTTCCCTATTGCCAAATCTATTTTATGCTTCCATTCTGTACTAGTTTGCTGTTGTTACTTTAACAAATTGCCCAAACTGGGTGGTTTAAAACAATAGAAATTTGTTTTCTCAGTTCTGGAGGTCTGAAGTCCAAAATCAAGGTGCTGTCAGGACTTTGCTCCCTTCAAAGGCTCACAGAGACAATTCCTTGACTCTTCCACTTCCGCTTCCGGTGGCTCCAGGACTTCCTTGATTTCTGAATATGTCACTCCAACCTCCCCCTCCACAGTACACTGCCTTTTTCTCTTTTGTGTGTCTAGTGCCGAATCTCCTTCTCCTTCTCTCTCTCTTTTTTTTTCTCTCCTTCTCTCTTATGAGGATATGAGTAATTGCATTTAGGTCCTACCTGAATAAGATAAGTGCCTCCTCTCAAGATCCTTATCTTAAACATATCTTTTGCCATATAAGGCAGTATTCACTCTTGCCATGTATTAATAAGTTAATATTCACAAGTTCTGTGAACTAGGACCTGGATACATCCTTTAGTGGGGGGTCACCATTCAGTCCACTACACATTCAATTTGGCTTTCTTATTTTCACTCCTACTAAGTATTTTATAAGATTGTGATGAACTGATTTTTCTGCCAACTATTCTTAAGAAAGATAGCTATAACTGCCTACTTTGAGTGCATATCAAATAAACCTTGGGCTGAGGTGCCTAGCATATGAGCCAACCTAGATCCTTCGTAAGTAGACTTTCCAATGTCTGTATCAAAGAAAAAATAGTTGTAAAAATTTCAAGACAAAGAAGCCTATGGGACAAATGGGTGGAAAGACGAGTAATCCTAACATCTAGTAGGTTCATCTTATCACTATAGTCATGGCACTAGCTATCTATTTTACACACAGTAATATATATATATATATATATATATGTCAATGCTTCTCTCTCAGTTCAGCCCACTATTCTCCTTCTCCTACTCTGCCTACAGGTCACTCCTGTTATTAAGGTTAACAAATACTATCATCTTATCAAATGGAAATGTCATCTTTCCTTCCTCATTTTTCTTTGTAATTCTTTGAGGAGTATCTCACACAGCTAACCACTTTGGACATCACGACTCACGTTCTTCATGTGGACTCCAAGCACCCTTACCAGTAGCATTGTTTGGTTCTCTCGTATCTGACTGGCCTCTTCACTCTCCTCTGTCAGCTCTTTTCCTTAAGTTGAAATACTGTATTACTCTAGATCTTAGTACTTAAATTAACTCACGGAACTTCCTCTTCCGTAAGGTGCTCTCATTCAGGACTGCAATTCGTTTCTATGTCAGGGCCTTTATAGCAGCAGTTTACTTCAAACCATTCCCAGAGCAAATTGCACTCATCTCACATGCCAGCAAAGTAATCCTCAAAATTCCCCAAGCTAGGCTTCAACAGCATGTGAACTGAGAACTTCTAGATGTTTAAGCTGGATTTAGAAAAGGCAGAGGAACCAGAGATCGAATTGCCAACAGCTGTTGGATCATAGGAAAAGCAGCAGAGTTCCAGGAAAACATCTACTTCTGCTTTATTGACTACACCAAAACCTTTGACTGTGTGCATCACAACAAACTGTGGAAAATCGTTCAAGAGATGAGAATATCAGACCTGACCTGCCTCCTGAGAAACCTGTATGTAGGTCAAGAAGCAACAGTTATAACCGGCCGTGGAACAACAGACTGGTTCCAAATTGGGAAAGGAGTTTGTCAAGGCTGTATATTGCCACCTGGCTTATTTAACTTATATGCAGAGTATATCACATGAAATGTCAGGCTGGGTGAAGCACCAGCTAGAATAAAGATTGCTGGGAGAAATATCAATAACCTTAGATATGCAAATGACACCACCCTTATGGCAGAAAGTAAAGAGGAACTAAAGAGCCTATTAATGAAAGTAAAATAGGAGAGTGAAAAGGCTGGCTTAAAACTCACCATTCAAAAAACTAGGATTATGGCATCCAGTCCCATCATCTCATGACAAATAGATGGGGAAACAATGGAAACAGTGACAGACTTTATTTTTTGTGGCTCCAAAATCACTGCAGATGGTAACTGCAGCCATGAAATTAAAAGATGCTTACTCCTTGGAAGAAAAGCTATGACCAACCTAGACAGCATATTAAAAAGCAGAGACATTACTTTGCCAACAAAGGTCTGTATCATCAAAACTATGGTTTTTCCAGTAGTCATGTATGGATGTGAGAGTTGGACCATAAAGAAAGCTGAGTACCAAAGAATTGATGCTTTTGAACTGTGGTGTTAGAGAAGACTCTTGAGAGTCCCTTGGACTGCAAGGAGATCCAACCAGTCCATCCTAAAGGAGATCAGTCCTGAATAATCACTGGAAGGACGGATGCTGAAGCTGAAGCTCCAATCCTTTGGCCACCTGATGTGAAGAACTGACTCATTGGAAAAGACCCTGATGCTGGGAAAGATTGAAGGCAGGAGGAGAGGGGGACAACAGAGGATGAGATGGTTGGATGGCATCATCGACTCAATGGTTATGAGTTTGAGCAAACTCCAGGAGTTGGTGAAGGATAGGGAAGTCTGGCGTGCGGCAGTCCATGAGGTCGCAGAGTCAGACATGACTGAGCAGCTGAACCAAACTGAATAAAAACCAATCCACATACTAAAAGTCTAACCCAAGATACAAGTCTATCGCCTGTACTACAGAAACAGTCTCCAATTGTGCTTGTTTCTCTTTGTACCCTTGTTTTCCTATACTGCATTTTCACCATAATAGCAAGAGCAATCTTCTACTGTTTTCTTTTCAAAGGACTTCCCTTGTGGCTTAGCTGGTAAAGAATCCGCCTGCAATGTGGGAGACCTGCATTGGATCTCTGGGTTGGGAAGATCCCCTGGAGAAGGGAAAGGCTACCCACTCCAGTATTCTGGCCTGGAGAATTCGATGGACTCCATAGTCCATGAGGTCACAAAGAGTTGGACATGATTGAACAACTTTCACTTTTACTTTTCTTTTCAAATCATAGTTTGAGATCATGCCACTTACTTGCTTAAAATTTTCCCATGGTTTTGCCAATTATGTAGAGTAAACCCCCAAATCCTAACTTGGCCAATGATATCCTATTTGGTTTAGTTGTCACCTAACTTTCTACCTCTAACCATAATCATTCATTTATCAAACACGCTAAACTCATTTCAAGCTCAGAGATCTTATAGTATGTGCTCTCGCTTCTACCTGAAATATTTTTTAGCCATCTCTTCATCTTTTGGCTTTCAGCTCAAAAGCCACCTCCTTTTACAGATATCCTATCTATATTCTGGAGAAGGAAATGGCAAACCACTCCAGTATTCTTGCCTGGAGAATTCCATGGACAGAGGGGCCTGGCGGGCTACAGTCTGAAGGGTTGTGAAGAGTCAGACATGACTGAGCGACTAACAATACTATCTATATTCTATAGTAGTTATTCCCTATTTATTCTATGGCATATTTCATTATTTAATTAAATATCACCTGTTTACATGTTCACTTGTAAGTCTCTTCCAAGACTACAAACTAATCATGGTCAGTCTTTATTGTTCTTCTTAGTGGACAGATCAACTTTTAAAAGCTATTCCATGTAGTTGATATCATCCCAATGCTTCCATTTTGTAGGACTGAAAGAAGCCTAAAAACTTTTGCCATTACTCTAAATTCCAAATTTGTTTTTCATGCCTATGTTCAAAGTCAGCAAAGCTTCCATTTAGGAAGTGGCTTTCTGAATCTAATTCGACCTACACTCACAGCTCTGTTGTTTTTCCTTTCTCAGTTCAGTTCAGTTCAGTCGCTCAGTCGTGTCCGACTCTTTGCGACGCCATGAATCGCAGCAGGCCAGGCCTCCCTGTCCACCACCAACTCCCAGAGTTTACTCAAACTCATGTCCATTGAGTCTGTGATGCCATCCAGCCATCTCATCCTCTGTCGTCCCCTTCTTCTCCTGCCCCCAACCCTCCCAGCATCAGGGTCTTTCCCAATGAATCAACTCTTCGCGTCAGGTGGCCAAAGTATTGGAGTTTCAGCTTCAGCATCAGTCCTTCCAATGAACACCTAGGACTGATCTCTTTAGGATGGACTGGTTGGACTTCCTTGCTGTCCAAGGGACTCTCAAGAGTCTTCTCCAAAACCACAGTTCAACAGCATCAATTTTTCGGCGCTCAGCTTTCTTCACAGTCCAACTCTCACATCCATAGAGGACCACTGGAAAAACCATAGCCTTGACTACCTTTGTTGGCAAAGTAATGTCTCTGCTTTTTAATATGCTACCTAGGTTGGTCATAACTTTCCCTTCCAAGGAGTAAGCGTTTTTTAATTTCATGGCTGCAGTCACCATCTGCAGTGATTTTGGAGCCCCAAAAAATAAAGTCTGACACTGTTTCCACTGTTTCCCCTTTCTAAGGGAATACAATCATCAATTAGCAATCATTATTCTGTTTTCCTTTCTTTTTTTGGCTCAGTCTCAGAAGCATTTTATTTATGTATTAAGAAGTTCCTTCTTAATCCTAGTATGTAGTTAACTTTTCTTGGCATGTTGATTAGGATATTTTTTTCACTTCAATTATTCATTTTAACATTATTTATAGTATCCTATTGACCTGTAGGGAAACGTGAGGCTTTCCAATAAAGTTCTCCAGAAATAGAGGCTATTTTGGAAGGTAGTTATTTCCCATTATTGGAAAATTTTTGGGTATAGGTAAATAATTACATGGCAAGTGTTAACAATTCAAGTTTCATATGGATAGCTTGACTAGAAGACTTCTGAAATACTTCTGAAATACTTTTCCACCTCTGAGTTATTATGATTCCTTGTAATTATGAGACTAGCACCAACTAATAATGCAACCTCCAGAGGGTAGTCAATTAAAAGAGTCCTTCATGTTATAAAACTTAGGTGCTCTGGATGTAATTCTTACAACATACATTTCAACATATCTTATTTTCTTTTTATAAAAATATGGAAATAAACAATTTTAGAAAATAATTTAAATCCTAATCAGCCTAGGTACTATGAAATAATATCAAACTTAAAACTCCCTTTGGAATTAATATTTGGCTATCTACAGGTAAAATTAGTATGCCTAAATTATGACTCATTTTAGTATAGAATTAAAAATATTTCAATATAAACTCTTTAATTGCTATCTTATAATTAATTCTTTTATAGTTCACAAAGACATTTAGAAGAATATGTTGAAAGCTCAGTCATATGGTGCAACCAAACTTCTAGGGAGGCTGGAATCCTTTAAAAACCCCCAATTTATTTTAATATTCTTTAAAAAATGTAAAGGAACTTACCCCGGTGCATAGTTGCATATGAAAAGTGCTGCCTGTTTAATGCGTCCAATACTTGAACATAGAGTAACAGCACAACCAACTTTGTAAGACCTGTCCCAAACAAGCTAAAATAAAATTTTCAAAGAAAACATATAATTTAATTCTAAACATTTACTCTGCCATAGCATAATCAATAGTATATTCAATACACACAGAACTTTAACCAAACCAATTCAAGGTATATGAACTATTCTTCATTTGGATGCAGGCAGAAAATTACCATGAATTTAGTTAAGCATTTATAAAACTGTAATTAGAGAAACATTTCAATAGGTTCTACCAATACTGTATTCTTAGGATAAAAAGTATGAGAAAAAAACTGATCCAGAATAAGGAAGGAAGGATCAATTTTCAACATTTTGTTAAATCTGAGAGTTCCAGGTTATTGGCAGAGAGGAAGAGGGATATGAGAAGAGAAAAAGCCTTGGAAGAATGGAAGTCATGAATAGAAAGAAGAAAAAGAGGGGACAGTAAGATTATAGACGAAAAGGAAAAGAAATACAAGAGTAGAAAGTAATTGAATGTTGCAGAATTTTTCTTTTCTTTTATTGAGGAAATTCTACTATAAAGTAAAATAAAGTCTGGGCTTTTCATTAAAAAAAAAATGAATAGAAGAGCTGGTTCCTATAAAGTAATTTCTTGCAAGACAGGTCTTGGAATGAAAATAGGAAAACAATTAAAGATATTCCAGAGCCAGAAAATAATTCCTATGTGTCTTTAATTGTCCTGATACTTTTAAGTGAAGAAAGACAAACATTGTTCTGTTAACCTCTGTGGAATAGGAAGAAACCATTTGTTTTCCTTTTCTCTATAACTATTAGCAATTTTAAAAGTGTGTGACTCCAAAAGAAATAGAGCAATGCATTAAAAGAATACAGAATAGAATGTCTGCAGCAGTTGAAGTTAAGTCAAATGCAGGAGATGAAAGTGTCTAGGAAACTTAGATTCAAGGAGGAAAAAATATAGAGGAGTAGGTCAGGGAGGAGACTTGGTTATTTACTCGAAGTACTGAAGTCATATAAAGGAGTTTAGCTTTGACATGAGTAAGATAATAGAGAGCCTCTCATTTTCTAGAAGAAAGAATTGATCAAAAAATTTTCTGAAACATGATTCATTTGATGGAACAGAAAGACACGAGTTCAACATGAAAAAATTCCACAATTTTAAGTTCTACATCAGAATTGACTGATTGAAAAATAATCATCTTTTAAATGAGCTTGGAAGTTAATTCAATAGTTTCTTGATTCCTGATACAAATATTTAATGAAGACCTAAATAATGTCATGTTAATGTGTTGAGAATACATGGATGAGAAGACAAGGTCCCTGCCCTTTGCATAGTGTTAGATTCATACATTAATGATTATGAAAAATATAATATATAAAGTAATAAATGTATGCACAGGAAATAAAAAGTGGTTCAGCATTCTTGGAGTACAAAGTATAAGGGTGAATTGTTAGATATGAGGCAGGAAAATAACACTATGTATTTGCAATTAAAATGTTTTCATACATATATATACCATAGTATGTGTACTGATTCATGCAAAAAAAAAATCAAGTCTCTTATTTATGTTTAAATAGTCAATAAACTAGAACTAATTTTTATTTACTGTTTACTTCCTTTTTCAGCATGTGTTATTTTAGAAAGTTACCTTTCATCTTTGGGTATGGAGATTAGATTTATATATTTAAAGGAATGTTTTAATTGTATGGTTCAAGCAAATGGAAGAAACTATGAACATTCACAATATCTAGGACTAATCAGAATTTTTATTCTATTCGAGGTAGTAATTTTACCATTTGAATTTATTTATAAAATCGAAACAATCAATAAGAACTTAGTAGTAAAGCAATTAAGGAGTCAACAATTAATAATATAAAATTAGATACCTGTAGATAGTTAGAACAGTTATCAGAGCAACTGTTCCTTTCAAAATCGTACTTTTTCCTCTGCTCAAACCAATTTCTGATAGCAATACTTGCAGTAAATTCATTTTCAGGGCCGACCCATATATTTTCACCAATACCATTAAATTTAGGATGGGCCATATATAGTTCTTCTAAATGAGTATTACGCTCAAACACACATTTTTTCCCCCATGCTCTAGCAGTCCGTGACAAAGCTACATCCCAAGTCTGAAAAAAAATGCAAAAGGCAAAGAAAACAAAATAATAATAATGAAGGCTTTTTCATTATTTAGTTTATAATTTAGTTTATAATTAGAAATAATTATTTCATTATTTTCATAATTTAGTGCTCTAAATTATTTTCCTTGAATTCTCATAGTTAGACTTAAGGAAAACAATTCTTATTTTGTGCCTATGAGTCTGATTTGTGGAGTTTATTAAGGAGGAAAAGTGTTTTGAGATAATTATAAATGAAAAAACTATTTCCTGAGATGAAGGCCTATGCATATTTTGTAATTAGAAAGTCAGATTGTTAGATGATGCAAATGATTATAATATTCTTACCTGCAGTCTATTCAGAAAATGCATATTTTTAACCTCATGCTTTCTATACATAATAATACAATAATTTAACATATTTAAGAACTATTTATTGAGCACTGATTATATGCAAACTGTTGTACTTTGAGGAATAAAATGAAGTCAACATAAATTTTGTCCTCTAGTTGCTTATTGTTATTAGAACAACCTGGGATAATACATACATATATATATACACCTACATGTATATATAATTTTAACATATAGAGGTAGTTTGTCAATATTATACAGGAGGTACATGTAAAGCTTTATGGATGTTTCCAAAAATGTGAGAAAATGTCACAAGATGCTGCAATCTTCCATTTATGGAAACATCCAAAAATGTGCACTTCTGTCATATTTAGAGGCTTAGTATGATGTTCATTGTTTAGTTAAGGACAAGAACAAAAAAAAACCAAAAATACAAAAACCAATAGTTCTAAAACCAACATGCTAAAAATGTACGTTACAGTATATTTGAAAATAAACATTTCTAAAAACATTACTAAGATTTCCTTAGAGTTTTCTTGGTTAGTTTAATAGTTTAAACAGAAAGTATATTATAGAAAATAAATCAGGCTTTTAGCATATCCCCTGCCTCCCACACTATTTTCTTTCCCAAAGGTAATCATTGTTCTATCTCCATGTACATACTATCCAAAATAAGATATGTTAGGGTATTTTAGATGAATATTTTATGATTTTTGTCCTTACACTGTTTTAATCATACCACACACAATATTATTGGCCTGCCACATGCAGTTTTCACTCAGAGAGATTATTCCTTATTAGCACAAACAGATCTAACTAACTTTTTTTAAACTCTTCATAGTATTACATAGTGTGGCTAGGAGCATGTAATAAAGGTTATCATTCCACTATTGATGGCCCTTCTGATTCTTTACCATTTACAGACAAAGCTCCATGGACCATCTTTCTACTACCTAATTTTGCATATTGCTTACACAACACACCATATGCTTATAGTGCACTAATCACTATTCTAAGTGGGTTTTTTTTCATATTGAGATATAATTGGGACACAGCCCTGTATAAACTTAAGGTGTATAGCATAATACATGGGCTTCCCTGGTGTTCAGCTGGTAAAGAATCTGCCTGCAATATGGGAGACCTGGGTTGGATCCCTGCATTGGGACAATACCCTGAACAAAGGAACGACTACCCACACCAGGATTCTGGCCTGGAGAATTCCATGGGCTGTATAGTCCATGGGGTCACAAAGAGTTGTATAATACATCATGAAATGATTATCACAAAAAGTTTAGTGAACATCCATTACCTCATGCAGATATAAAATAAGGAGAAAAAAAAATTTTTCCCTTGTGATGAGAACTCAGAATTTGTTCTTTTAACACTTTCAGATAACATCAGCAGTAGCAATTATAGTAATCATTAGGACATTACATTCCTAGGATTTATTTACCTTAGAACTGGAAATTTGTACTTTTTTACCACTTTCATCCAATCCCTCCCCTACCCTCAATAACCACAAATCTGATCTCTTTTTCTATCAGTTTTTTTTTTAAAGTATAATTGACATACAATATATATCAGTTACTGGAGAACAACATAGTGGTTTGACATTTCCATACATTACAAAATGATCAACACAACAAGTCTAGGTACATCCTGTCTCTATACAAAGATATTACATTACTATTGACTATATTTTCCATGTAGTACATTTAATTTCCCTTACTCATATGTTTTGTCACTGTAAGTTTGTTAATTTTCCTCACCTATTTCACTCATTCCTTGCCCTCTCCTCTAGCAATCAATCATCTGTTTTTCTTTTTATCTGTGGCTGTTTCTGTATGGTATTTGTCTTTTTCTGTTTGACTTATTTCACCTAGCATAATACCTTCTAGGTCCATCCATGCTGTCGCAAATAGCAAGAATTCACTCCTTTTTTATGGCTGAGTAATATACCATTGTATATATCATATCTTCTCCATCCATTCCTCTATCCATGGCCACGTAGGTTGCTTCCATTTCTTGGCTATCGTGAATAATGGTGCAATAAAGGTGTAGATACCTTTTTGAATTAGTGTTTCCTTTTTTCACCCTTTGGAAAAATACCTAGAAGTGGAATTGCTGCCACTGGAATATTTACTGTCATGGTTCTATGAGTTGACTTTTTCCTTTTTTCTTTTTTTTCAGATTCCAAATATAAATGATACCATGCAGTATTTGGGGATCCCTGGTGGCTCAGTGGTAAACAATCTGCCTGCCAATGCAGGAGATGCAAGTTTGATCCCTGGGTCAGAAAATATCCTGGAGAAGGACATGGCAACCAACTCTAGTATTCCTGCTGGAAAATCCTATGGACAGTGGAGCCTGGCAGGCTACAGTCCATGGGGGTCACAAAATGAGTCAGAGATGACTGAGCAACTCAATTCATTTCAGTTGCTCAGTCGTGTCCGACTCTGCGACCCCATAGACTGCAACAAGCCAGGCCTTCCTGTCCATCACCAACTCCCGAAGCCTACACAAACCCGTGTTCCACTGTGTTGGTGATGCCATCCAACCATCTCATCCTCTGTCTTTCCCTTCTCCTCCTGCCCCCAATCCCTCCCAGCATCAGGGTCTTCTCAGCTCTTTGCATCATGTGGCCAAAGTATTGGAGTTTCAGCTTTAACATCAGCTCTTCCAATGAACATTCAGGACTGATTTCCTTTAGGATGGACAGGTTGGATCTCCTTGGAGTCCAAGGGACTCTCAAGAGTCTTCTCCAACACCATGGTTCAAAAGCATCAATTCTTTGGTGCTCAGCTTTCTTTATAGTCCAACTCTCACATCTATACATCTATACATGACTACTGGAAAAAACATAGCCTTGACTAGATGGAACTTTGTTGGCAAAGTAATGTCTCTGCTTTATAACGTTTCTTCCAAGGAGTAAGCATCTTTTTATTTCATGGCTGCAGTCACCATCTGCAGTGATTTTGGAGCACCCCAAAATAAAGTCTGCCACTGTTTCCACTGTTTGCCATGAGGTGATGGGACTGGATGTCATGATCTTTGTTTTTTGAATGTTGACCTTTAAGCCAACTTTTGCACTCTCCTCTTCCACTTTCATCAAGAGGCTCTTTAGTTCTTCTTCACTTTCTGCCATGAGGGTGGTGTCATCTGCATATCTGAGGTTACTGGTATTTCTCCCGGAAATCTTGATTCCAGCTTGTGCTTCATCCAGCCCAGCACTTCTCATGATGTACTCTGCATATAAGTTAAATAAGCAGGGTGACAATATACAGCCTTGACGTACTGCTTTACCTATTTGGAACCAGCCTGTTGTTCCATGTCTAGTTTTAACTGTTGCTTCCTGACCTGCACACAGGTTTCTCAAGAGGCAGGTCAGGTGGTCTGGTATTCCCATCTCTTTTAGAATTTTCTACAGTTTATTGTGATCCACACAGTCAAAGGCTCTGGCATAGTCAATAAAGCAGAAACAGATGTTTTTCTGAAACTCTCTTGCTTTTTCAATGATCCAGCAGATGTTAGCAATTTGATCTCTGGTTCCTCTGCCTTTTCTAGTTCCAGCTTGAACATCTGGAAGTTCACAGCTCAACTAAACATCAACAAAATGTAATATCTGTCTTTATCTGGCTTATTTCACTTAGGACAATGCCTTCAAGTTCCCTCCAATTGCTGTAAATGGCAGGATTTCCTTTTTTGTCATGGCTAAACCATGAGATGTCCATTGTCTGTATACAGACTGCTACTTCTTTGTTCATTCACTCATTGATGGACACATAGGTTGTTTCCGTATCTTCGCTATTATGAATAATGCTGCAATGAACATAAGAGTGCATACATCTCTGTGATATTCTGTTGTCATTTCCTTTGGATGCAGCTATCTAAGTGTGGTATTGCTGGATCACACAAAACTTTAAAAGAAGTTTTTTTGAGGAACCTTCACACTGTTTTCCCAAATTGTTGCATGAATATACATTTCTATTAACAATGCACAAAGGTTCCCTTTTCTCCTCATTCTCACAGACATTTGTTTTCTCCCGTCCTTTTATTTATTTTATTGAAAGATAATTGCTTTACAGAGTTTTGTTGTTTTCTATCAAACCTCAACATGAATCAGCCATAGGTATACATATATCCCCTCCCTTTTGAAACTCCCTCCCATCTCCCTCCCCATCCCACCCCGCCAGGTTGATACAGGGTCCATGTTTGAGTTTCCTAAGCCATACACAAATTCCCACTGGCTCTCTGTTTTACACATGGTAATGTAAGTTTCCATGTTACTCTTTCCATACATCTCACCCTCTCCTCCCCTCTCTCCATGTCTATATTCTCCATGTCTGCTTATCCATTGCTTCCCTGTAAATAAATTCTTCAGTACTATTTTTCTAGATTCCATATATATGTGTTAGAATAAATCTTTCTTTCTGACTCACTTCACTCTGTATAATAGGTTCTAGGTTCATCCACCTCATTAGAGCTGACTCAAAGGCGTTCCTTTTTATGGCTGAATAATATTCCATTGCACATGTGTATCACAACTTCTTTATCCATTCATCTGTCAATCGACATTTAGCTTCCTTCCATGTTCTAGCTATTGTAAATAGTGCTATAGTGAACAATGGGATACATGTGTCTTTTTCACCTTTGGTTTCCTCAGGGTATATGCCTACGAGTGGGATTGCTGGGTCATATGGTGGTTTTATTCCTAGTTTTTTAAGGAATCTCCATACTGTCGTCCATAGTGGCTGCATCAATTTACATTCCCACTAACAGTACAAGAGAGTTCCCTTTTCTCCACACCTTGTCCAGAATTTATTGTTTGTAGACTTTGTGATGATGGCCATTCTGACAGATGTGACGTGATATCTCATTGTACTTTTGATTTGCATTTCTCTAATAATGAGTGACACTGAACATCTTTTCATGTGTTTCTTAGCCATCTGTATATCTTCTTTGGAGAAATGTCTGTTTAGCTCTTTTCCCCACTTTGGATTGGGTTGTTTTTCTGGCATTGTGTTGTATGAGGCTGCTGGTATATTTTGGAAATTACTCCTTTGTCAGTTGTTTCATTTGCTATTATTTTCTCCCATTCTGAGGGTTGTTTTTTCACCTCGCTTATAGTTTTCTTTGCTGTGCAAAAGCTTTTAAGTTTAATCAGGTCCCACTTGTTTACTTTTCTTTTTTTTCTGTTACTCTAGGAGGTGGGTCATAGAGGATCTTGCTTTGATTTCTGCCATCGAGTGTTCTGCCTATGTTTTCCTCTAAGAGTTTTATAGTTTCTGGTCTTACACTTATATCTTTCATCCATTTTGAGGTTATCTTTGTGTATGGTGTTAGGAAGTGTTCTAATTTCATTCTTTTACATGTAGCTGTCCAGTTTTCCCAGCATCATTTATTGAAGAGACTGTCTTTGTCCCATTGTATGTTCTTGCTTCCTTTGTCAAAAATAAAGTACCCATAGGTGCATTGCTTTATTTCTGGGCTTTCTATCTTGTTCCATTGGTCTGTATTTCTGTTTTTGTGCCAGTACCATACTGTCTTGATGACTGGAGTTTGTAGTATAATCTGAAGTCAGGAAGGTTGATTCCTCCAGCTCCATTCTTCTTTCACAAGACTGCTTTGGTGTAAAGTTAGGTTGTCTATTCAATGGTTTTCTTGAGGTAGCATTGTATTGCTATAAACTTCCCTCGTTGAACTGCTTTTGCTGTATCCCATAGATATTTAGTTGTCACGTTTTGTCATTTGTCTCTAGAAATTTTTTGATTTCTCTTTTGATTTCTTCAGTAACCTGTTGATTATTTAGAAATGTGTTGTTTAATCTCCACGTGTTTGTGTTTTTTACACTTTTTTTTTCTTGTAATTGATATCTAGTCTCATAGCATTGTGGCCAGAGAAGATGCTTGATACGATTACAATTTTCTTAAATTTACTGAGGTTTGATTTGTGAACCACGATGTTGTCCACCCTGGAGACTGTTTCATGTGCACTTGAGAAGAAGGTGTATTCTTCTGCATTTGGATGGAATGTCCTGAAGATATCCATGAGATCCATCTCATTATTTATTTATTTATTTATTTTAAGAGATCCATCTCATTTAATGTCTCTTTTAAGACTTGTGTTTCCCTATTAATTTTCTGTTTTGATGATCTGTCCACTGGTGTGAGTGGGATGTTAAAGTCTCCTACTATTGTTGTGTTACTATCAATTGCTCCTCTTATGTCTGTTAGTGTTTCTCTTACGTATTAAGGTGCTCCTATGTTGGGTGCTTAAATATTTACAATTGTTATGTCTTCCTCTTGGATTGATTCCTTGATTATTATGTAGTGTCCTTCCTTATTTCTTGTAAACTTCTTTATTTTAAGGTCTGTTTTGTCTGATATGAGGATTGCTACCACAGCTTTCTTTTGCTTCCCATTTGCATGGAATATATTTTTCCATCCTTTCTCTCTCAGTCTATACGTGTCTTGAGGTCTGAGGTGGGTTTTTTGTAGACAGCATATATATGGGTCTTGTTTTTGTATCCATTCTGTCAGTCTGTGTCTTTTGGTTGGAGCATTGAATCTGTTTACATTTAAAGTAATTATTGATATATATGTTCCTATTTCCATTTTCTTAATTGTTTGGGGTTGATTTTGTAGATCTTTTTTTCTTCTCTTGTATTTCTTGACTATATAAGTCTCTTTAAAATTTGTTGTAAAGCTGGTTTGGTGGTACTGAATTCTGTTAACTTTTGCTTATCTGAAAAGCTTTTGATTTCTACATCAATTCTGAATGAGATCCTTGCTGGGTATAATAATCTTGGTTGTAGATTTTTCCCTTTCAGTACTTTAAATATATCCTGCCATTCCCCTCTGGCCTGCAGAGATTCTGCAAAAGATCAGCTGTTAAGCCTATGGGGTTTCCCTTGTATGTTACTTGTTGCTTCTCCCTTGCTGCTTTTACTATTCTTTCTTTGTGTTTAGTCCTTGTTAGTTTGATTAGTATGCATCTTGGCATGTTTCTCCTTGGTTTTATCTTGTATGGGACTCTTTGTGCCTCTTGGACTTGATTATTTCCTTTTCCATATTGGGGAAATTTTCAACTCTAATCTCTTCAAAAATTTTCTCACACCCTTTCTTTTTCACTTCTTCTCCTGGGACCCCTATAATTTGAAAGTTGGTGACTTTGATATTGTCCCAGAGGTCTCTGAGACTATCCTCAGTTCTTTTCATTTTTTTTTTTTTTTACTTTATTTGATTCATTCTTCTGCTTCAGATATTCTACTACTGATTCCTTCTAGAGTAGTTTTCATTTCAGTAATTCTGTTGTTTGTCTCTCTATCTCCTGTCTTTCTTGATGTGAGACATTCTAACAGATATGATGTGATATTTTATTGTAGTTTTAATTTGCATTTCCTGGATGATTAGTCATGTTGAGGACCTTTTTATGTACCTGTTGGCTAAAGCTATAAAATTCTTAGAAGAAACAAAGGGGACATGTTTCATGACATTGGATTTGGCAATGATTTCTTAGATATGCCACCAAAAGTATAGGTAACATGATAAAAAATAGATGAATTAGTCTTCATTACAATGAAAAACTTTTGTGTATCAAAAGATACTATTAACAGAATGAAAAGGCAACCTATGGAAAGGGGGAAAACAGTTGAAAATCATGTATTGTTAAGATATTTTATCTAGAATATATAAAAAATCCTCTCTCTATATATATATACGTGTGTATATAATATATAAAGAATTCTACATATGTAAAGAATAAAGATGTTCAACCTAACATCATTAGGGAAATGCAAATCAAAACCATAATGACATGACTTCACACCACTTATGAACTAAAAAAAAAAACAAACCAAAAACCCAGAAAACAAGTGTTGGCAAAGATTTGGAGAAATTGAAACCCTGTGTATTGCTAGTAGGAATGGGAACTGTGTAGCCACTATGAGAAAGAGAATATCAGTTCTTCAAAATTAAACAGAATTTCTACCCATTTTGGCGATTCCATTTCTGGGTATATAACCAATAGAAGTGAAAGCAGGGTATTGAAGAGATATTTATTCACATACCTATGTCCACAGTAGCATTATCCACAATAGCCAAAAGGTGGAAGAAATTCAAGTGTCCATCGACAGATGAATGGGTAAACGAAATATCATATATCCATAAAGTGAAATATTATTCAGCCTTTAAAAGGATGGAAATTCTGACACATGCTACAGCATGAACCCTGAAGACATGCTAAGTGAAACAAGACAATCTCAAAGAAAAACACTTCAGATTCTTATATGACATACCTGGAGCAGTCAAGGTTTCAAGACAGAAAAGCAAAATGGTAGTTGCCAGCAGCAAGAAGGGGATGGGGAGTTAGTGCTTAATTGGTGCAGTCTCAGTTGGGGAGGAGGAAAATGTTCTGGAGATGAACAGTGGTAGTGCTTGCACAACACTGTAAATGTATATAGAAATGTACATTTAAAAATGGTTAAAACCATAAATTTTGTGTTATGTATATTTTATAATTAAAAAAACCAATAGAATTTTCAGTTTAAAAACAAGGTAGAGCAGAACTACTAGGTTACATACAACAACAGCATGGACATGGGCAGGAGACAGAATTTGTGTGTTGTAGTATCTTTTTAATATTCAGAAGAAGGTTATAGATGTTGCTTAATTTTGGACTTTATAAAGATATACACTAAAATGTTGAGCATAACCAATGAAAATAAAATGTATGATTTCCAAACGTGTCAAGGCAAAGTTCTAAGTAGAACATACTATTATGATAGACTATATTATTTACTGGTTATTATTTATATCCTAGAAAAGCTAAGGGAAAAATAGACATCAACTTTTAGAAAGAACAGAAGGATAAAATTTTGACTGGGGCTTTAAACTGTACCCAAAACACTATTCCTTCAAAAATGTTCACATATGAAGATATATACGGTAGGGACACAAATTATTCTCTATGCTTTAAGTTTGAAATAAAATTTTTTGAGATTAAGAATACAAAATCTATTAAAAGTTGTATTAAAAAATTTTGTGATTATTCATTATCAGGAGGAAGGTCACTGTTCAAACTTGAAAGAAATAAAAGTAATCACAAAGTGTGAAAGGGTGAAAAATATATATATATATATCACTCTCAAATATTCTCAAATTCTAACTAAATTCAAAAGATAAAAACTTTACCTTCAGCAGATACAATACTAGTATATTTATATAAGAAAATATATAAAGAGAAGAAGAAACTTAATACAAAAGGTAAAGAAAATGACCAAGAAAGAAAAAACTATGTCCAATCAAAATAAGGCTTTAAAATTAACATTAAAGGAACGTTCCCTTTTTATAATTTATTAGTTTATCAAAGAATTGAAAACACCCAGTCAGTCAGATGTGGTGAAAACAGAGTAATTCTACACTTTTAATGTTTGCTTACATTGGCACAGTCCTTCAATACTGTATTTCCTATGTATCGTCCACATAGAAAAAAACCATTCTTTTTCACATTCCTGGAATTTTTCCTAAAGAACTAATCCAGAAGGAAGAAAAGGCTGACATCTAGGAAGACGGTCCTTGCGATATTTACAATGTATATTGGAAGCTCCTAATTGCCCTGTAGTTACTTAATTAATTGTGCATTCCTTTTTAATGACAATCATGAAGACTCCACAGCACCAAAGGAAAAGCTGATGAGATATTATAAAGAAATAGCGGGAAATGCAACGGAGAAGTTAGAACAACAACGTTAGAGAATGCAAAATCAGGTCTGGTCTAGGAAGACGTGAATGAAACACCCTCTAGAGCGCAAAATTTAGGCTGGATACCAAAAAACTCAATAGCCATGATAAAAAAATATTTTAAAAAGGCAAAACTGGTGTGAAAACATCCATGGTAAAACTTCAGAATTTTAAGTAAAAACCGAATCTGTCTTCTCCCTTGCACTATCCTGAGCGGGGCACGCGTGTCTCTCCCCAGTTCAAGCTTAAAGATCCTGGCTTTGCTTAAATTGATACGATTTTCATCAAGAGCAGTTTTGCATTGATTTTCAAATTAAAAAACAACACTGCATTAAACTGTCATTTTCTCGAATGGAAAGTTCCCTTAAATCTTGCACCCTAGGCGAGGAGCTCTACTCACCCCAGTCCCAGCCCTGTGCAAACCTTTGCTGACGAGAATGCGTTAGAGTGATAGTGGTTTTCATTTCTTGAATGGGTAAATTTTACGTGTATTTTTAAATCCAAACTCTTAAGTGTGGTTCCCCACAACCTTCAGCAGAGCAGTGGCCCAAACTCTGCGGCTGAGGGGGCGCACCCTGCAGGGGTTGTCGGAGGTTTAGGCAACCGCCTTAGGGCCTCACCATGAAGCGCATGTTAGCCGCTCGGGGCAAGACGTTGCCCCGGACCTCATTGTGGAGGTTCACGTACTCATTGATAAACCTTACGTCCTCCTCGTCAGGCAAAAGATTCGCGTTCAAACCGGAACCCAGCAGTAGCAGCCAGAACTCACATAGCCACACCTTCCAAATGCCCGTCTGCGTCAAAGGAAACCATCGGGCGTACCACTCCACGGAGAAGCGCAGGGCCGCCATAGTCCACCTGCCGCGGACAGGCCAGTGCGCACGCGCAGGCTCGCCCCGGCGGCCTACCAGTCAACGCGGAGGGGCGGTGCAGGCAGCGGGCCCCGCCTCTCCGGAGCGGAGGGAAAAGTATCAGCAAGAAGCAAAACAGCGAGCGAAGACTCGTGAAAACCATCTGCAGAATTACCCGAAACAGACGGCTGAGGTACGAGAGTGCAGGTTTTTCTCTAAAGTAATGTTGGCAAATATCTAGAATCGGTTTTTGACAGCAGATGATGTGTCATCCTTTATTAATGAGTCGACTACAGAGTAAATGTCAATTGCTGAGTAAATAACCTGAGTAATTTGCGAATTCTGTGCTACTGATGAAAATTCAGTCTAAAAAAAGAAATCCTTGCTAGTTATGGTGGGATTTTAGTGCAAGATGCTCCTTTTATTTCCATCCTGGGGAAGAATATCCTCTTGTAGACCAACTTCCTCATTGAGATTTTCACAATGTTTTAATGATCCTTTGTGGGAAACTGCAGGATAAATGAGAAGAGTGGAAAGCTGAGCAGGTAGGGGCTAGATTAGGGCTCATCGAATTCTCATAAAGTTGAAGTATTTTCTTTTTTTTTTTTTTCCTTCCGTCAGCATGTATAGACAGTCTGAAATATCAATATCATCTCTGATAAATTGTCATGATAACCGTCGACAACACTTTTTTCTTTTTTTTTTTTGATTTTCATTTGTTTCAGACAAAAATGGCTAGTGTCCCAGCGATTCTTTTTAGCTTCATATATTTTGCTCAAGAAAACTTGCTTTGAAGAATGTAAGCTGTAGCCATTAAAAAAAAATTGTTTTGGGGTACATATTTACATATCATATATTGTCCTGGATAGTGTTAAGAAGATATTCAAAATCATTGACAAGGGACAGAATTTTGCCATAAAAAAAGCATTGCAGTTGCTTGACAAAAAATATCTAAAAATGCACGTGCTTGAAAAAATTATCTATGGTAGGACTTCCCTGATGGTCCAGTGGTTAAGAATCTGCCTTCCAATGCAGGGGGCACAGGTTCAATCCTTGGTCAGGGAACTAAAATCCCACATGCCTCCAGGCACCTGAAACCTGTGCTCACTAACAAGAGAAAGTCCAAGCACAACAACCAAGACCCAGCACAGCCAAAAAAAGAAAAAATGGTGTACACAATAGAAAGCAGCATAGCTCACAAGATGTTTTCATTCATGCCTTTTTTCATTAAATGTATATTACCAGGTAGTGTGTTAGGTGGGTGAGAAAGGCCAATGAACAAGGCAAAAATCCTGCTTCCAAGTAGCTTACAGTCTGGAGAACTAGCAAACTGGGGCCTTCTATGCCATGGGAGAAACACAAAGCCAAAGTACTCTGGCATTACGCGTGGGACAGCTAACCCCCTTTTTGAGGACTAGGTAAGCCTGTGTGGGGAATGTGACATCAAGAAAGTGAAGCACACAAGATAAAGAGTGCTTTCTAAACAAAGAGAAAAGGATACAATATCCCAGGAGATCAAAAAGGTTTTAGTATGACCAGAGCATACTGTGGGGGTGAAGGTGACAAGTGATGAAAGATGGAATTCCTTCATTATGTTGGTTCTGTTGTTAGACTATGAAAATTGCTATGTTAAAGCACAAGATAAATGGAATAATGCCATCTTAGACTAGCAAGAAGTATTAGACTTTAGTCCCAATGTATTAGACTTACTCTGGACACATCATTGATAGGGAAGTCACTATGTCTTAGGTAGCTCATTCCATTGCTGGACATCTTACTCATTGATTTAAAACGTATTTCTTTAGGGCGTCTGTGTGTCAGACCTACACTAGGTGTTAGAGACATAAATTCTCAACAAACGAGATTCGTAGTCTATCCACATGAAGTTTTCAGTTAAAGGCTGTTGTTCAGTTGTCAAGTTGTGTCTGACTCTTTGAAACCCCATGGACTGCAGCACACCAGGCTTCCCTGTCCTTCACTGTCTCCCGGAGCTTGCTCAAACTTAATTAAAGGTGATACAGACAAATAATCAAATAACTGTAATACAGAGTAATAAATGCTATTTTAAAATTCATTTTAAAAATTATTTCAGAAGTTGTTTCATTTGTTCTCTATTGGGGTAAAAAATACGTGACATAAAACTTAGCATTTTAATCATTTTTAGTGTAAAATTTGTGGTGATTATGTTCACAGTGTTGTTCCCAGAAATATCAGGTGCAGTTTTACATGCTCAGAAAGTATCAGCTCATTTAAATCATAAATACCTTAAGAAACACATATTATTATGTTTAAAAATTTTATTGAAGTATAGTTGATTTGTAGTGTGTTTAATTTCTGCTTTAAAGCAAAGTGATTCAGTCATAAATATTCTTTTTCATATTCTATTCCATTATGGTTTGTCACAGGATGTGGAATATAGTTCCCTGTGCTATGCAATAGGAACTTGTTTATCCATCCTGTATGTGTTTGCCTCTGCTAATCCCAGACTCCCAGGCCTTTGCTCCTACACCTCCCTCACCCTTGGCAACCACAAATCTGTTATTTTATCAGGGAGTTTGTTTTTGTTTTGTAGATATGTTTGTTTCTGTAGTATTTTAGATTCCACGTATAAGTGATATCATCTGATATTTGTCTCTCTGAAGTACTTCACTTACAGTTTGGTAATCTCTAGGTCCATTCATGTTGCTGTAAGTGGCATTATTTCATTCTTTTAATGGTTGAGGAGTATTCCATTCATGTATATATTGCATATATATATGTGTGTGTGTATATATATACATATACATATATATATATATCACATCTTCTTTATCCATTCATCTGTTCATGGACAGTTAGATTGAATCCATGTCTTGGCTGTCACAGATACTGCCGCTGTGAACACAGGGGTGCATATGTCTTCAAATTAAAGTTTTGTCTGGATATATGCCCAAAAGTGGGGTTGTTGATTATATTGCAATGCAATTTTTAGTTTTCTGAGGAACCTACATACTGTTTTCCATTGTAGCTGCACCAATACACATTCCCAACAACAGTGTAAGAGGGTTCCGTTTTCTCCACACCCTCTCCACCATTTATTAGTTATAGACTTAGTAATGATGGCCATTCCGACTGGTGTGAGGTGATACCTCCTTGCTAAGAAACAGATACTATTCTTACCTCCATTTTACAGATGGAAAAGCTGAGAAAAAGAGAAGTCATGTAATTTGTCTAAAGCCATCCAGCTCGTAAGTGTTAGAGCCAGTGTTCAAACTCAGGTGTCTAACACGGGACTACAGAGGAAGGGCACATGGAGACGTCTGGTTTGGTTTGTGTGGAAGGAGGTCACATTTCCTGAAGATGTTTTGCAAATATTCAGCTTTTCATATCTGTCAGTGAATTGGCTGGCATCATGTACTTCATACAAAATATAGTTTAAATGTGTTACATTTTAAAATTTAAAAAAAAACTTTAAATATGCACATAATATGTGAGGATTATTTAGTCACTATTTAACATATTATGTATTAAATTATAGATTATTCATCAGTACCAAAGATATGTTAGTTTTCTCATAAGTTTTAAGATTTGTGACTATTGAAACATTGGAATATTTGGCTATTCATTAGCCCTCAAATAAGTTTTTACTTTCTTAATTTTTAGAGTGATTTACACATTAAGTTTCTTGAAGGCATAAGAATTGTTGGAGGATAGAGACAGAATCATCTATTTTTTAAAAGCATTGTGAAAATTAAGTTTCACTATGTTCTCTCATTAAAGTTCTGCTGCCGGTGTACTTTTTGAATACTCATTTACTTTTCTGTTGTGTCTAACAGAGATATAGCTTTACTTAAAACATCAGGGCAATTTTAGGAAATAGATTTTAAGCACCTTGTTTATCTCAGTTGATTTGGGACTTCCTTAAGTTTTCAGTTTCTTTACACTGTTTTTGAAATTTTAAGGAAATAATACTCTAATTCTGTATCATTTCTGATTTTGATAAAAGCTAGCAAGTTCAAAAATACATTCTTTTAATGTATACGTAAGGAGAATGATCATGAAAGAAGATTAAAGATACTAATGAGTGTGATTTTGTTCTCTGTATGAATGTTATTGGGAAGATATATGGTTTTTACCTTTGACTCTTTTTCTTACTTTTTTCACTTTTCTATCAGTCCTCATTTGGTTGTTCTTTCCTATAATTCAGAAATTCAAATGATGCTAACGGTACATGAGAAGCATTACAAGAGAAAACCAAAAGGATGCTGCAAATAAATCCAATATTCAAGAGTGGAAAGATAGACTTTATTAAAATGAAAATAAAGGACAACTGAAAATGATACTTGCTACATAAATATCAAGGGATTAAAATCACTGACATGCCATTAAGACACATTATCATTTGGGCTTCTTGGTAGCTCAGTTGGTAAAGAATCGGCCTGTAGTGCAGGGAACCCAAGTTCGACCACTGGTTCAGGAAGATCCCCTGGAGAAGGAAATGGCAACCCACTCCAACATTCTTGCCTGGGAAAACCCACGGACAGAGGAGCCTGGTGGGCTGCAGTCCATGGGGTCGCAAAGATTTGGGCATGACTGAGCCACTAACACTTTGGAAGAATCATTTAAAATTTCTAAGAAAATGAATAGCACCATTAGCACAATGAATGAAGGAGATGAACAGGCAATTGACCACCAAAAACAAACAGGCCAAAACACAAAAGAGCCAAAACCGTGTAGTGGAAATATTCGTACTGCCTGTACTATTCCTGTCACCTATTTGATAAGGTGATCTGTATGCAACCAGATTCCAGCATGAATTTGAGCCTCTGGAAATGTAACTTGCCTCTATCTACTGGTGAAAGTCAAAAATTTGAGTATAAACCTGGGACTATTGATATAAAGTTTTGACTTCTAAATTGACATTGACTCCTGTATTCTGGAGCTTAATGTTTATTTAGCATGGTTGCATGTGTGCAACAACTCCTAGGAATCCTTCCGCTGAAGGACAGCATTCCCCAAGACGGTCTTGATAACTCTCAAAATACATTCTTGTCAGTCTTGACATTGCTGTGAGAATGTTTAAATCTACTAGCAGTTCAAGAAATGAAAATTAATAGCAGAATTACTGAGAGGATTATATAAACTATTGCATGTAAATCACTAAGTGCTTGGTACATTGTAAACATTGCTTAATGTTAGTTATTACTATTATTAAGTTAATACTGTTAATAAAAATATCTCATTTTCATTTTCACTTGTTATATGGACAAGGACTAGATTATATTTTTAACAGCGTTTTATGAGACCTAGTATGCATTCTTAATACATATTTGTAGAATTATTCTTATGATAGTGATGTGATAGCTATTCTTATGATAGCTGGCGTGGTTTCACTAGCTACAAGGAGCAAATTCACTGTATGCAACTGCAGAGGGGTTCCTGGTGGTTTTTGACTAGGGGTAATGTCAAGTGGTGTGGAGCTTTCTTGAGGGGAAAATGGGAGTTCCTCTGTGAGAGATGATGATGGAATTTGCTTGTTTCTTTCGTTCCAGTATGTGAACTCAGGTGAATTTAATTACAGATTGTTACCTAGTTTTAACCTAGCCAGCCATCACCAAATAATCTTGCCAAAAGAGCTGAGAAAATACTTCAGGTCAGTTACAGTTGTAACTGTACAATACAAGGCAATACAATACAAGGGCAAGCACACACTGTTGATTGTTGGACTCATCTTCCTAGCATAAATATCTCCTTAGCAGTCATTTTTGTTTATTTATTTGACCGCATTGGTATCAGTTGCAGCACGTGGGCTCAATAGTCATGGCACATAGGCCCATATGCCCCTCAGCCTGTGGGATCCTAGCTCCCTGGCCAGGGATGGAACCCGCATCCCCTGCCTTGCAAGGTGGATTCTTAACCACTGGACCACCAGGGAAGTCCTCTGTTTAGCAGTTTTTTAAAATTCACTTTTACATCATCCTTTTCAGGTTCAATTTTTGTATATTTTAAAATACTGGATTGGAGTAAAACATATAATACTCTATTGTAAAAACACACATGATACATAAAATTACATGATATATTCATACTTCTAACTCAAGCTTAGGTACATCAGCTCCTGATTTGTAAGGGAATGTTCTGGGTTTATTGTGATTTCCTATGTCCTGGGAACCCCCTCAGTCCCATGGAGAACCAGGAATATTAGTTACTCTACAATATTTTATTTTAATAATAGGGATGCATAATCAAAAACTACAGAGACTACAGTTTAAACCATCTTTTCACCATCCTTCAAGGAGTAAGAATGGGATACAACTGACCCAGTTAAAACTGATGAGTCTGATCACTTCTGGAAACTTCAAGCATAGCCTAGTAGGACAAAAAGATCCCCAGAATAATGCACTGTTCAAACCCTGAGTTAACTGCCTTCAGTAATTTGAAAAGACTGAGTACAGAGCTGTTTGTCCAGTAATTCCAAACTGTGTGAAATTGGAGGGTCACTTATGGTCACTATTAAAGCAATATCTTCTCAGAGTAAAAGAATTAAAGTGATGCCAGGCCTTTTAAGATATCCTGTCAAGAGCCTATGGTTATGATCACAAGGAAAAGATATTTTGTTGGTCCAGAATTTTCTCTTCTTGCTAATGAGGGGAAGCCCCACTGGTAAGGCAGAGGCACTCCACCTGCCCAGCCTTTGCTCACAGCTTCAGCATAGATAGAAAGCTCTGCATGTAGAAATCCCATTATCTGAGAACTGCCATTACTTACAAGATCCTGTAGCAGTGCTAATGCAATACTCCCTGACAAATTTTTTTTTTTCAAAATCAGAGGGTATAATTCTGTAAAATTTCATTTTTAAGTATGGCCTGTAGAATTTCAATTCATCTACCTAAGGAAACATATGCTCCTGGATGATTAAGGAATCTAAAGAAGTAATGGAATAATTATATTGAAAATCAAAAGATATTTTAATTATTGGAAAAAGTTTAATTAAAAATCCACAAATAGAACAATAAAACAAAAGTATACTATGTATATATGTCAATTTACATTTAGCCTATTTCAAACTGCCAGGGTAACTAATTATGAACTCACATTTTAACAATGCAATAGTTAAGCAAATAGCAATGATTTATTTTACTAACATGGTAATGACTCTCCACACCATGCTGATGCTGAGCAGCAGTGTGATGGTTAATGCTGCATGTCAGTGTGGCTAGACTATGGTGGTTGGTATTTGGTCAAACACTAGTCTAGATATTGTTGCAAAGGTATTTTTTAGATATGATTAACATTTACAGTCAGTTGACTTTAAGTAAAGCAGATTACCCTCCACAATGTGGGTGGGCTACAACCAGTGGAAGGCAGACAGATTTCCCAAAGAATGAATTCTGCCATTAGACTGCAATCAGGTTAAAAATACATTTAAAATACATTTACATTTCAAATCATGTAAAAATACATTTACAGCATAAAAATATTATGATTTTTAATATTTACAGCTGAGGGAAGTTGGTGGTTGCTTTAGTTGAGAAGAAAAAGATCTAGATCATTTATTTAGTACATAGAAGTCAACTATTCAACATAAGTGACTTAAAAAACTGAATTAATTGAATAATCTGTTTTGTTTGTTTGTTTCTTTCTTTCTTTTTTGGTCTTCAGACAAAAAAATGCCAGAATGCACCAGTTTTTTGGTTTGTATAGATGTTGTTAATTATACTACAGATAATTTTGTACAGGACTTTAAAAGGTATACCTGCATCCTGTTATGTATACAGGGTACATTTAAAAATAAAATCTCCTAAAAGTAAAATTTCCTAATTCTCCCTTTTTGAGTTTAACTGTTCTCATCATTTTCCCCAACTACTGACTATGACCATAATATAACATTACAGGCTATTTGAAACTTTCCTTAATAACATTTTGTTTCTGAATAACGAGGGAACTCTTGAAGAGAACTACTGGCATTTAAGGAAAATACCTACTGTCTGAAATGTTTAATTCTTTAAGTGTACTCTAACTAAAAGACCATCTAGAATATTAGAGAACAAGACTCTTGATACATGTAAAATAATTTTTAAGTCACTTAAGTTTTGCTTTGTTTTATTGCTACCCTTCTATATTATAGTACATCTTTTGAATTAAAAACACATTAAATTTAGATAACAGATAAAGCATTTAGAAGCCTTAGTAATTAAACAGGTAAGAGTTACACTTAACCATAACCTATTTCTTTGTTGTCATGTCAGAGAGTTTCCCTTGTACATAAAAGAGAATTAAAATATTGTCAGAAGGACAGAAATTAGGTACAATGGATTACATGCTATCAGCTGACGTGTCCCTGATGGGTTCCAACCTGGATATCCTGTCAATAAAAACAATATTTAAGAGCTCAGTTTAGTTTCAAGGAGAGGAAGTAATTGAATAAATACTGAAAGATTTTGATACGTACTATGAGGTTTATCACGTTCTTTATTACCTAAAATAGAAAAAAAAATTATACATTAAACTCATTCATTTGCTTTTCTGGCTTTTTGAATAAGATAGTCAACTTAGAAAGTTTAGCTTGGCTTTTTCATTTAAGAAAACTGAAGCCTCCTCTGCAAATCCCATAGTACTTAAAAATCTATGTGATGCTCCCTGCCAACAATGTCGTGTCAAAAAATATTTCAAGAACATCTCACATATTGAAGGCAAAAGGCCTGAAACAGACAAAACTATATACAGTAGTTAACTTTATTTTTGACACTGCCATATCCATTTAAAGTCCCAGAAAAATACTATATTTCCTTCATATTGAGGATTTGGATATGAGGATTCTGCAATTTATTATGAGTTTGTTTATTTCATTTATTTTTATTCATTTATTCATGTTTGTGTGTCTACTATGACTCTAGGCTTTGGATATAATGGTTATTAGGAAAAAGTAATGTTCTTTTCCTTATAGAAGTATCAGGGGAGAAAATCTATCATCAACTTTAAAATTGAATAAATGAATATAGGAGATTAAAATATGCCATCAGAGAAAATGATTAGTATGATAAAAAGGGTCAAGAGATAGAAAATAATGAGGAACTTAGTTATGGTCATAGCTAAAATTTATTGAGAGCCTACTTGATTTTGGGAAGATCCCCTGGAGGAGGGCATGGCAACCTACTCCAGTGTTCTTGCCTGGAGAATCCCATGGACAGAGCAGCCTGACTGGCCACAGTCCAGAGGGTCACAAAGAGTTGGACATGACTGAAGCAATTTAGCATGCATGCACTTTATTTTGGTCCCAAATCACTCTGTGTGGTTTATCATATTTAATCCTCTTAGTCACCTCCTGGGTTAAGCCATCTGATCCCAAGGTCTATACATTTAACCATTGTGCTGTATGTCTGCCCCTCAAAAAGGAAGTAAAAAAAGATAGAAATTGACTTTCTATAGAAATTGATCAATAAAAGTCAAAAATCATAGGACTTAATAAGTGGAACACAGCAGAATTAGCAAAGTTAAAAATAGAATGTCATTAAAACGGATAAAACAAAAATGTGTGAAACCCCTCAAAACCTGAGTATCATATAACATTTAAAGAAGTTAAGTTAGTAAACATCTGTAAACACACACACACACCACAACAAAATACTTTTACAGAAAATTTCTCCCAAACATTCAAAAATAAATAATGAGAATCTTAGACAAACTTTAACCAAAATATTAACAGAAGTATTGTTCCCAACTTTCAACTTCTTTTATGAGGCTACTACAAACTTGAAGTCAAAATCATATGAGGAGATATGGAGATGGAAATTATAAGCCAGTCATAATTCTGAAATTAAATCCAAAAACTATAAGTAAAATATTAACAAGAATTTACCTTCTGTGAGGGAAACTTGGGAGCTCCCTGATAGCTCACCTGGTAAAGAATCTGCCTGCAATGCAGGAGACCTCGATTCTATTCCTGGGTTGGGAAGATCTGCTGGAGAAGGGATAGGTTACCCACTCCAGTGTTCTTGGGCTTCCCTTGTGGCTCAGCTGGTAAAGAATCTGCCTGCAGTGTGGGAGACCTGTGTTCGATCCCTGATCTGGGAAGATCCCGTGGAGAAGAGAAGAGTGAAAGAGGAGGGTGCAAAAGTTGGCTTAAAGCTCAACATTCAGAAAACTAAGTTCATGGCCTCCGGTCCCATCACTTCATGGCAAATAGATAAAGAAACAGTGGAAATAGTGGCAGACTTTATTTTGGGGGCTCCAAAATCACTGCAGATAGTGACTGCAGCCATGAAATTTAAAGAGACTTACTCCTTGGAAGAAAAGTTATTACCAACCTGGACAGCATATTAAAAAGCAGAGACGTTACTTTGTCAGCAAAAGTCTGTCTAGTCAAGGCTATGGTTTTTCCAGTACTCATGTATGGATGTGAGAATTGGACTATAAAAGAGCTGAGGGCTGAAGAATTGATGCTTTGGAACTATGGTGTTGTAGAAGATTCTTGAGAGTCCCTTGAATTGCAAGGTGAGCCAACCAGTTAATACTAAAGGAAATCAATCCTGAATATTCATTGGAATTCATTCATATTGACACTGAAACTCCAATAGTTTGGCTACCTGCTGTGAAAAGCTGACTCTTTGAAAAAGTCCCTGATGTCAGGAAAGATTGTAGGTGAGGGGAGAAGGGGACCGCAGAGGATGAGATGGTTGGATGGCATCACTCACTCAAGGGACATGAGTTTGAGTAAACTCCAGGAGTTGGTGATGGACAGGGAGGCCTGGCTTTCTGCAGTCCATGGGGTCCCAGAGAGTCGGACGTGACTGAGTGACTGAACTGAACTAAACTTAAAAATTCCATTTGCAACATCAACACATATAGATCACCAGGCAATCTGAGATGTAAGACCTTACTGAGAAAATTTCAAAGTGTAAAAGATATATAAATGAAAGTGAAAGTTTCTCAGTCGTGTCTGACTCTTTGTGACCCCATGGACTGTAGACCATCAGGATCCTCTGTCCATGGAATTCTCCAGGCAAGAATACTGGAGTGGGGTGCCAATCTCATCCTCAGGCCATCTTCCTGACCCAGGGATTGAACTCAGGTCTCCTGCATTGCAGGCAGAATTTTTTATGTGTGAGCCACTAGGGAAGCCTTAAAAAGATATATAAAAAGACCCAAATAAAGAGTATTTATTAATTGAAAAGGTCAACACTGTAAAGTTATTTCTTCTTCAATTTATCTCTAAATTCAATGTAATTCCATTCAGAATTTCAAGGTCTTCTGTAGAACTGATAAGCTTATCCTAACATTAATTTTCAAAAGCAAAGGGCAAGGAATAGGCAAATGATTTCTGAACAATTTGGAAATGGAATGAGTTGGGGGAATACCTCCTACCAAGTATTAAAGCTTATTTATTGTAGCCTTGGTAGCTTTTAAGTTGCTATTTTGGAGACCACAGAATACAGCTCTCTAAATCTCCAGAATGAAATCATTTGTGATTGACAAAATCTCTCATCAGGCATAAAATACAAATAAAATAATCTTTTACTATTATTATTTTATTATCATTAGAAAAACAATGTGTAAGAGCATGAGACATTTGCAACAGCAACAAAGACGGGAAGGTCCAGATTTCAGAACAGAAGATCCATAAAGAGGAGAGTTGATGTTACGAAGGATGCTCTTTCCTTGGAGCCATTTGTTGATTCTGGGCCCAGGCCTAGGTCTGAAAAAGTGGGCTTTGTCCAGGAAGAAGTCACTTCTTAGTAAACAGAGAAACCAGCAGAGCTTTTATTGGCCTTAAAGAACTAGAGAGATAAAATTGGAGAATTGAGTAGTTCAAGATCCAGGTGAGAGGTAGAGGTGGAGGAAATAAGCCCAAGACGTGCCCATTTTGTAACTTTGAAACTATGAGAGGTAAGGGGCTAAAAACCTAGGCTAAAAGCCTTTGGAAATCATAGTAGATCTTTTAGTAATTTCTGTGTGTTAAAGCAATGAGAAAAACAGTGGGGAAAAAAAAAAAACAATAAGAAAAGAATTGGAGTTCAAAAACCAGTAGGTATATGACCCAGCAATCCCACTTCTGGGCATACACACTGAGGAAACCAGATCTGAAAGAGACACATACACCCCAATGTTCATAGCAGCACTGTTTATAATAGCCAGGACATGGAAGCAACCTAGATGCCCATCAGCAGATGAGTGGATAAGGAAGCTGTGGTACATATACACCATGGAATATTACTCAGCCATTAAAAAGAATTCATTTGAACCAGTCCTAATGAGATGGATGAAGCTGGAGCCCATTATACAGAGTGAAGTAAGCCAGAAAGATAAAGAACATTACAGCATACTAACACATATATATGGAATTTAGAAAGGTGATAACGATAACCCTATATGCAAAACAGAAAAAGAGACACAGAAATACAGAACAGACTTTTGAACTTTGTGGGAGAATGTGAGGGTGGGATATTTCAAAAGAACAGCATGTATACTATCTATGGTGAAACAGATCACCAGCCCAGGTGGGATGCATGAGACAAGTGCTCCGGCCTGGTGCACTGGGAAGACCCAGAGGAATCGGGTGGAGAGGGAGGTGGGAGGGGGGATCGGGATGGGAATACATGTAAATCCATGGCTGATTCATATCAATGTATGACAAAACCCACTGGAAAAAAAAAAAAAAAAGAAAATAAATCCCAGATAGACGGTGGGAAAAAAAAAAAAAAAACCAGTAGGTAAAGGCAACAGTGAACACACCCGTCTCCCATTGGAAAGCCTTGGACGTCTCTGTTCTTGGAGAAGAGCAAGCAAACCTAGACCACACCTTAGGTAAATTCTAAACCAGCTTTGACCAAGTTGTGTTTGGATTGAGATGAACCACCTTAACTCTATCTGTTCAGTAAAGGAAAAGATAGAACTCTACATTTTTTGTTTCACACCATATTATCAGGTATTTAACTTATTAGGCACATCAAGTGTTTCCACAATCTACTGCTGTGGAACAAACTTCCAAAACTTAATGGCTTAAAATGGTTAACAACTTACTACTATTTCTCATGATTACCTAGGTTGGCAGATTCTACTAGGCAGTTTCTGTCATATATTTAGTGTTATCAGGGTTCAAGGATGCAGCTGCATTTAGCTGTTGCTCCCATTTGGGGGTTAAACAGAAAGATGCCCTCTCTTCATCCAGGGCCTGACCTCTTCATTGGGAAAGCGTGGATTTTGAGATATGCTGGATAGCTTTCAAAAGAGCAAAAGCCAAAGCTGCCAGTTTTCTTAAAGGTGTGGCCCAGAAATGGCACAACATCAGGTCCTTATTCAAGGAGAGGAGAAATAGTCTGGGCTTCTTGATGGGAGGAGTGGTGTGCATGGAGGGGAGGGAGGAATCATTTATGGTCATATTTAAGGACATCAAGAAACAGAGCATGTCACCAAAAAGAAGAGAAAAAACAATCTTGAAACTAGAAACAGACTCACAGGAGATCTGGATGCTGGAGTTTTTAAACAGGGAATTAGAGTGTGTAATACTGGAGCTGACTGTGCCAAAAGGGGACTAACCAAAGGTATTGTCGAAGGGAAAGGCAAGAGCCAGATCACACTTGGGTTTGTTGGCCTCAATGCATAGAATCTGTTTTTTTCTTTAGTTGCAAAAAGAAGCAATTGAAGAAGTTTAAGAAAAGTGATTTTATCTGATATTTTCTTTTGTTTTCTGGTTTTTTTTTGGGGTGGGGGGAGTGAAGCAACTTGGAATAGAATAGGAAGAGAAGTGGGGAGGCTGCACTAGTTCAGGCAAGAGATGGCAGTGATCTGGATCCTGGTAAGGAAGGGGAAGTGAAAGAAAAAGACTGTATCACTTTATCTTTGTATCCTGTAGACTAGAAAACTTAGTCGTTTACAAATATGAACCACTTTGAATGAAATCTCATTTTAGACAGACCATTCTTCCAATTTATTATTATTTTTTTTTCTTTTTAAATTGGAGTATTGTTGCTTTCCTAGCATCAGAGTCTTTTCCAATGGGTCAGCTCTTTGCATCAGGTGGCCAAAGTATTAGAGCTTCAGCTTCAGCATCACTTCTTCCAATGAATATTTAGGGTTGATTTGCTTTAGAAGTGAATGGTTTGCTCCTGCAGTCCAAGGGACTGTCAAGAATCTTCTCCAGCACCACAATTGGAAAGCATCAATTCTTCTGTGCTCAGCTTTCTTTATTGTCCAACTCTCACATCCATACATGACTACTGGAAAAAACCAAAGCTTTGACTAGATGGATCTTCATCGGCAAAGTGATGTCTCTGCTTTTAATATGCTGTCTAGGTTTGTCATTGCTTTCCTTCCAAGGAGCAAGCATCTTTTAGTTTCATGGCTGGTCACTGTCCATAGCGATTTTGGGAGTAAAGAATCCACCTACCAATGCAGGAGAAGGAGGCAGCAGAGGATGATGGTTAGATGATGGTATCACCAACTCAGGGGACATGAATCTGAGCAAACTCTGGGAATAGTGGGGGACAGAGGAGCCTGGTGTGCTACAGTCCATGGGTTCGCAAAGAGTTGAACACGACGTAGGGACAAACAACAGCATAGTTGCTTTACGATGTTGTTATAGTTTTTTCTATGCAGCAAAGTGAGTCAGCTATATGTTTACATTTATCCTCTTTTTGGATTTCCTTCCCATCCAGGTGGCCAAAGAGCATTGAGTAGAGTTCCCCATGTGGTACAGTAGTTTCTCATTCATTATCCATTTTGCACATGGTGTCAATAGAGCGTATATGTCAGTCCCAATCTCCCAATTCATCCCACCACTGCCCCTTTCCGTCTTGGTATCCATGCACTTGTTCTCTACATCTGTGTCTCTATCTCTGCTTTGCAAATAAGATCATCTATGAAAATAAAAACAAACAAATGGTACCTAACTAAACTTAAAGGCTTTTGCACAGCAAAGGAATCTATACACAAGACGAGAAGACAGTCCTCAGAATGAAAGAAAATACTTGCAAATGAAACAACTGATAAGGGATTAATCTCTGAAATATACAAACAGCTCAATATCAAAAACTTCAAAGAATTTTTTTACTTGATGTATGACATGAATATGCAATCATACATAGCTCATAATTGGAAAGATTGAGGAGCTATTACAAAGTGAATACACCTGGATAACCACAGCATAGGTCCAGAAAGTCCTCTGGTATGCTTTTCTAATGACTAACTCCTCTTCCTCTCCAAAGGTAACCACTATCCTGACTCCAAACTTAGATTAGTTTTGTATGGTTTGAACTTTATATAAATGGAATAATTTAATATGCATTTTTGTGTCTGTCTTCTTTTGTGGCACCACGTCTTTTACAGTTTTTAAATTATCTCTTCTTTTCACCCCCTTACTCGGTCCTCAAACAGGAGTTTATGCTTATCCTTAAAAAGTAACTTTGTACTGGGAACTCGTCTGCTCCGAGAATCAAACATTTATACTTAGAATAAGTCTTTGCCCTGAGAACCAAAAGACTGATGAAGGAAGAAAAACAATTTGGCTCTAAATCACAATTAGTTTGGACATTGATTGTGAGTGAGTCATTGTTTAGTAATAACTAGTAAAAGGAGGTAAAAGAGAAGCAAACACAACTAAGAACAGCATGCCAGTCGATAGCATTTTGGGTGTAGCAGCATACGATCTGTTATACCTTACTCCTTCCAGTCTTTTAGCCTGAGAGAAAATAATCAGTAACAAAGGGAGGGATCATCTGGATTGAAATATGATCATTTATGAAAATGCTTTGTATCAACAAACAGAAGCAATCAAACAGAAACAACCAAATTTTATCTTCTCTTATAAAATTGAGGGTCAAAATTTTAAAATATAATGTATTTCTGGGAACTTTGTATTCCAAGGAAAATGCCCTGATTATTTTTGTTTCCTGTTTTCTTACGGCAGAGTTTGTTTTCGCAAGTATCTCCTTCACACATAGAGCAGGGTGTTCCATTCATGTAAGGGGACACATTTGGATAGTTTCCTCTGTAAAAAAGAGACACAGTGATTAGGTAAGTAGCTATTAATGTCTCTAATTTTGTGTATGCATTTATGCACATTGTTTTGGTCCCTAACCATGAATGTTGACAAGGAAAAATAACAATAACATAGGCCCCACTTTTGTACTTTTTTTCTTTACAAAAGAAACTATTAAATTATTAAAGTAAATATTAAAGTTATTCTTTACAGGGTGTCCCCAATCCTTGTAGCAGTTATATTCTTGAATATTCTCTAGGACACAAGTTAGATGCAAACCCAATATAATTATGTATGTGACAGCCACAGAGATTCTGCTATAAACACTAATTATCTCTTGATTTTTTTAGTGGAATAAGGAAATTTGAATCGCTCATGAAAACATATGTTTTATAGTTTAATTTAAAAGCACAGTAATATAGTACTTTGATGATGCACCAGAAAGATTTGGCAGTTATTTTGCCTAATTTTCAGTAATATAAGCTGATACATGCTAACAAGACTCTCTTTTTTTCTTTTCCCATTTCTATGTCTGTGGAAGACTTAGGAAAGTGTTACTTATCTAGAGTACACAAAGAAAAATCTAAGAACATATGTTGTATTCCTTTAAAGAATATGCCCCAATTTATTTATTCATTCAACTGTTGATGGACTTCGGGTTGTTCCAGTTTTGGGGTATTACTAATAAGGTTACTATGCATATTTTGATCTTTCAGATATGTCTTTATACGGACATACATTTTCTTGGATATATACCTAGAATGGAATGAATAGATCATACAGTAGGTGCATATTTAACTTTTAAAGAAACTGTCAGAATTTTTTTTACAAAGCAGTTGTAGCACTTTATATTTCCACCAGCAGTGTATGAGAATAGCAAATCCTTAGCCATTCAGATTATTGTGTACTGGTATTCACTGTGGTTTTAATTTTGTATTTCCCTAATGATGAATGATTTTTGAGCATTTTTTTCATCTGCTTATTTGCCATCTCTGTATCTTATTAATCTTTGGTTCATTTTCCTATTGAGCTTTAGGTTTTTCTAGGTATTAAATATTTTTTAAAATTAATTTATTATTTTAACTGGAGGCTAAATACTTTAAAATATTGTAGTGGTTTTTGCCATACATTGACATGAATCAGCCATGGGTGTACATGTGTTCCCCATCCTGAACCCCCCACCCACCTCCCTCCCCATCCCATCCCTCAGGGTCATCCCAGTGCACCAATCCTGAGCGCCCTGTCTCATACATCGGACCTGGACTGGTGATCTGTTTCACATATGATAATATATATGTTTCAATGCTATTCTCTCAAGTCATCCCACCCTCACTTTCTTCCACAGAGTCCAAAAGTCTGTCTTTATATCTGTGTCTCTTTTGCTGTCTGGCATATAGGGTCATCACTACCATCTTTCTAAATTCCATATATATGTGTTAATATACTGTATTGGTGTTTTTCTTTCTGACTTACTTCACGCTGTATAGGAGGCTCCAATTTCATCCACCTCATTAGAACTGATTCAAATGAATTCTTTTTAATGGCTGAGTAATATTTCATTGTGTATATGTACCACAGCTTCCTTATCCATTCGTCTGCTGATGGGCATCTAGGTTGCTTCCATGTCCTGGCTATTGTGAACAGTGCTGCGATGAACACTGGGGTGCACGTGTCTCTTTCAGATCTGGTTTCCTCAGTGTGTTTGCCCAGCAGTGGGATTGCTGGGTCGTGTGGCAGTTGTATTTCCAGTTTTTTAAGGAATCTCCACACTGTTCTCCATAGTGGCTGTACTAGTTTGCATTCCCACCAACAGTGTAAGAGGGTTCCCTTTTCTCCACACCCTCTCCAGTACTTACTGTTTGTAGACTTTTTGGTAACAGCCATTTTGACTGGTGTGAGATGGTTCTAGGTATTACATCTTAAGAGTTCTTCCTACATACTTCATACAAGGTCTTTGTTTCACAAAGACTTTCTTCCAGTCTCTGGCTTATCTTTTTGTTTTCTTACCAGTTTGTTTGAATAGTGGTCATTTTTTATTTTAATGACATTCATCTTACCAACTTATTCTTTTATGGATCATGCTTTTGATGTGGTAGCTAAAAAAATCTTTGGCTATCTGAAGGTCACAAAGGTTTTATTTATGTTTTCTTCGAAAAGTTTCACAGTTTTCACCTTACATTTGGATCTATGATCCATTTTTAGTTAATTTTTGTAGATTGCATGTTTTGTAAATCAAAGTTTACTTTTGTTTTTTATATGTGAGTGACAGAGCACCAGTTATTGAAAAATCTTTCTTACGTTGCATTTCCTTGTACAGTTTTGAAAAGTCAGTTGAACATATGTGGGTCAACCATGTGTCAGGTTTATCTGGAGTCTATGTCCCATTCCACTGATCTATTTGTCTAACTTTACATCAGTATAACAATATCATGATTTTATTAATTTGTGAAAACAATAGTGTTCCCTACTTCAGATTTGTTCTAATTGTTTTAACTATTCTAAGTCCTTTGTATTTTCTTATGAATTTTATGATCTGTTTGTCAGTTTCTACTACAAAAGCCTGTGGGATTTTTATTGGAATTTTATTGAATCCATAGTTCAATTCAGTGAAAAGTTACGTCTTTACAATCTTGAGTCTTTTAACCCATTAATTAGGTATAGTGCTCTATTATTGTCTTTGCTATTAATAATTTCTCTCATGACTATTACATAAATTTTAGTATATTAGTTCTTCATGTGTTCTGCCAGATTTATCCCTAAATAATTTATATTTTTGATGCTCTTATAAATGGTATTGTTATTATAATTCAATTTATGATTGCTCATTGCCAGTATATGGACATGTAATTGTTCTGCATATTGATCTTATACCCTGAAAAATTGCTAAACTTACTGATTTGTTGTAGAAGAGTTTTCATAGATTCCACTGAATTTTCTTTATAGACCTAGAGACCAATAAGTTAGTAAAGAATGACCCATAGGTCATATCTGGCTTGTGGTCTGATTTTGTGCAGTCGGTGAACTAAGAATTTTTTTTAAATTATTTTTATTTTAAGGGGTTATTTAATTTAAAACAGAATGAAGATGAATATGTAGCAGAATGTATGTGTCATGCAAAGCCTAATATATTTACTGTCCAGTACTTTACAGAAACAAAATTTAGTACTGGTATTGTGTTACATATAGGCTTTTCATAGATACACTTTATTAGATTTAAGACCTTCCCTTGTATTTTTAATTTTCCAAAAACTTTCATCAAGAATGAATGTTTGACTCTTTCTCAGTCTATTGAGATCATATAATCTTTATTTATAGGTTGATTAATATGGTGAATTACACTGATTTTAGAATATTAAAACAGCCCTAAATTACTGTAACAAACTCCCTTTGGATAAGAGGTATGATGCTTTTACTGTGTTGGATTCAGCTGCTAAATTTTGTTTAGAATCTTTGTACCTATGTTCATAAGAGATACTGAATACGCTCAGAATAGGTATTTCTACAATGAAGAATGCAGATGGCCAACAGAAACATGAAAAGATGCTTAACATTGCTAATTATTAGAGAAATGCAAGTCAAAACTGCAATGAACCACTCAGAATGGCTATCATCAAAAACAGATGCTGGAGAGGGTGTGGAGAGAAGGGAACCTTCCTAGACTGTTGTGGGAGCATAAGTTGGTACAACCACTATAGAGAGCAGTACAGAAGTTCCTTAGAAAACTAAAACCAGAGCTCTCGTATGATCCTACAGTCCCACTCCCGGGCATACACCTGGAGAAAACCACAATTCAAAAAGATAAGTGCCCCGCAGTGTTTTTTGCAACACTATTTACAATAGCCAAGACATGGAAGCAATGTAAATGTCCATCAACAGATGGCATGGATAAAGAAGATATAACATATATCTGTATCTATCTATCTATTAATGTCTATCTGTATATCTGAATCACTTCGCTGGGCAACTGAAACTAACACAACGTTGTAAATCAGCTACACTTCAAAAAAGATAAATAAATTACTTCTGCACAGATTAGAAAAAAAGAGAGACTGCTCTGTAGTTTCCACTTTATTTCTCCTTCGTAATTTGTGTCTCTTTGAAGGACTACTCTTTGCTAAAAAGTCTACAATATCTGATATTAACATAGATCCTGCTACTTTCTTTCTATGAATGTTAGCATAGTAAAACTTTTCCCGTTCTTTTACTTTTAATCTACCTGTGTCTTTTAATTGAAATATGCTTCTTGTAGGCAGCATATAATTGCTTCTTGATTTTTATCCCATCATCCAGTCTTTGCCTTCTTATTTGGGTATTTGTATTTACATTTGATGTGATTATTAACATAGATTCAAGGCTATCAGATCTTATTTATTCTATTTGTCTCATCTGTCCTTTGTTCTTTTTTTTTCTTTTTCTGCTTTCCTTTGGATTAATTGAATATATTTTTAGATTTAATTTTACCTGTTTTTTTGGCTTATTGATTTTATTGTTGGTTTGTTATGTGAGTAGCTACTGTACGGTTTATAGTATGCATCTTTTACTTATCACAGTCAATTAAAATTATTCCTCTTAACATTGAGTAGAAGAACCTTAATGTAATTCACAACCATTTTCTCCTCTCAGCCTTTATGCCATCATTATCACAGATTTGAACTTTACCTATAATCTTCACAATACATTTCTATTATCTTTGATTAAATAATTATCTTTTGAAAGGCACAAATAAGGAGAAAACATCCTATGTATTTACCTCTATAGTTACCATTTCCAGTGGTTCAAACATCTTTATTTCACTTTTATTTTTGAAAAATATTTTCACAGAATATAGTGTCCTTAGTCAACAGGTTGCTTTTTTTTTTTTTCCTTTCAGTGTTTAAAGATATTCCTGTCTCTCTCTTGCATTGTTTCCAGTGTGAAATCTGGAAATCCTTATATTTGCTCTTCTGTATGTTAACACATCTTTATTTTCTGATTGTTTTTAAAATTGTCTCTTTATTACTGGCTTTGAAATGTTTCATTATAAGGTGAATTGATATAGTTTACCTCACCTTTGCTGTGATTGGGGCTTGTTAGATTTGTTGGTTCTGTGAGTTTGTAATTTTCCTTAAGTATGCAAAGTACTGGGCCATATTTCCTCAAATATTTTTCTGTCCATTCCTAATTCAGGAAATCAATTCCCTCTAAAGTTATGTCACAGCTAACTGATGCTCTTTTTATCACTTTTTTTTGCTTTTTTGGATTCTGATTCTTTTTTTTCCTCTGTGTATCCTGCCTTGGATGGTAAAAATAAGTGTTCTACAATTTCTCTGGTATTTATAAAAACTGTACTCTACCCCAAACTTTTAGGGCATCTGTCATTCTTTTTTTACTTGTTACTGAGAGGGAATGGAAGAAAATACAGAAAGAGATATACACATTTGTACCCCTCCATGGCAACTTTAACAAATATCATGTCCTTTTTGCCAAACCTGTATATTTATTCTTAGCCTATATTTTAATCTTTTCTGCATTTTATTTTTACATTTTTGTTAAAGAGTTGGATTATTAACTACTTAATCTTATTCCTTGTACAGATACACTGAATTTGAGGTCCAGAATTTTATTTTTGGAGATTCCCAGTAAGCTTTTGTTTTATTTCATTTAGATATGCATTTTCTAGTGAGGCAGCCAAAAATTTTTGGTACTCTTTTCTTAGAAGAATGTGCCTCTTACTCTCATTCTCAATCATTTACTCATTCAAGTTATATTAGCATCTGCCAACATATTTCGTGTTCAGTATGTAAATATTACTGTGGCAATGTTATTTTACAATATCTATTCTCTTACTTAACAAGTGATCTCCATCATTCCCTCTCTCAAGTTTAAATCATTCATGATCAGCATAATTTTTCACACATTCTCTTTTATTTTATCTCTTTCTTTTGATTAGCATTATAGAGGGAGACTGTGCTTATCAAAAATATACTTGTCTCTTTTGTATAGCATCATACTTTTGCAAACAATCATTTAACATATATTTCAACTTAAAGTATTTTTAATAGCAAAATAACTTACACAAGTGCATAGTTACATACAAATAGTGCAGTGTCAGGGCTCCCAAGATTTGGACAAATTGCAACTGCACAACCAACTTTAAATGAAGAGGCCCAAACTACCTATAAAGAAAGGAATTTTAAAATGAAATATGCAAAACTACTCTACACAAACAGTGCATTATGGGAACAGGCATAAGGAAATTCAATCAACTGTGGGAAAACTTCAACTGGCCTTCTACATGGGCAACTGGGCTCTGGGAAGAGAAGAGTGAAAGACAGACAGACATATTTTTAAAAGAATGACTACAGTGGAATATTACTCAGCCATAAAACAGAATGAATTTGAGTCAGCTGTATATTAGCACATCTTTATGTAATCTAGGAACGTGGTGCTGATGAACCTGTTTGCAGGGCAGCAATAGAGATGCAGACATCCAGGACAGACTTGTGGACACAGCAGGAAGAGGAGAGGGTGGGGCAAACTTAGAGAGTAGCACTGAGACATATGCACTGCCATATGTAAAGTAGCTCGTGGAAGCTTCTGCACAAAACAGGGACCGCACCCCGGTGTACTGTGACAACACAGAGGAGTGGGGTGGGGATTGGGGTGGGAGGGAGGATCAAGACTAAGGACATATATGCAGACTTATGGCTGATTCGCATTGCACAATAAAACCAACCCAACATTGTAAAGCAAGTATCCACCAATTGAAAAATAAATTAAAAAAATGGCTAACATTTTTCCAAATTTAATTTAAACTATAAACCTATAGTGCCAAGAAACTCAGTAAACTGCAGCACAAGAGACATGAAGAAAACTGAATATTTTTGAAATTGCTTGAGACTTGTAATAAAGGAAAAAATTTAAGGCAGTCTGGGAAATCAAGACACATTACATACAGAGGAATAAATAAAAGAATTACAGTAGATTTCTTGTTGGAAACAGTGCAAGTGAGTTGATAATGGAGTAAGATTATTAAAAAAAAAAAAACTTATTGCATAGAATTCTATTCCCATTAAAAATATCTTCCAAATGAAGGTAAATTTTCCAGATACTTAAAAGAAACTCTAAGGAAAGTGCTAAAAATTTGTCTTATGATTAAAATATGCATATGTAAGAATTAATAAAATCTGAGATTGAAGCACACATATACCTGTGTATAATGGCCGCAAATTTTGGAACATGATTTTGTATTAAAATCATAAAATTTTCTTTCATCATACCACATATCAACAGCAAATTTTGTTACAGATGCGGTTAATGGACCTAACCAGAGATTTTCTCCAGCAAGTTGAAAAGTTGGATGGCATTTAAATACTTGTGTTGAACAGGAGTTGTGGTTGAATTTACACCTCTTTGCCCATGCTTTAGCAGTCTTTGCTAAAGCTTCATCCCAACTCTGAAAGATAAAAATAATTTACATTGAATTGTGTATATTTGTCTGGGTTAAAGTTACTCTAATGACTATAATAAATTAATTTTTATGTAATTGTTGTTACCGAAACAGAGTTTTTAGTATTTATTATGTTCACAATTATTTCTATTTGGTTCTGATTCAGAAGCACTTATTTAGTACCCATTGTATGTCAGTTCATTTTTGTACTTCCACCTAACAGATGGCCTGGTCCAGCAAGATACTCAACAAATACAACTGAATGTGATTTAAAGAAGTTGGAGTTCACAATCTAATAATTGAAGAAGGTTACACAGATATATCATAAGTAAACTATGAGAACATTTATAATTAAAAAGAGAAAAAGTCTCTTAGCACACTAAGTATAGTATTTCCTTAATTTGATCAAGAGTATCTACAAAAGAAAACCAAAATCCTATAATAAACATTAATACCTAGTGGTAAAATATCAAAAGCTTTCCCATAAGATTGAGAACGAAACACAATGTCTCATTATTTCCGCTTAAAGTTGTTCTGGAGTTTAGGCAGTATAATTAAAAAGGGGAGATATAAATATATAAGACAAGATATAAAGTGTATAATGATTCGACTATCTCATTATTTACAGATGACACGCCTGGGAACACAGAAAATTCAAATGAGTACAGAAACAAAAGTAGTAAATTTATCAAAGTTGTCAGATACCAGGAGGAGGAATAGATAAAAATTGTATTTCCATATACACTCCAGAATCCAATAGCTTCAAAAATATCAAATATATATATAATTAAATCTAATAAATCATATAAAAATTATCTCCAAACTGAAAACTACAAAACATTACTGAGAGAAATATTAATAGACAAATAAATGGAGAGATATTAAATATTCATGAGCTGGAAGATTCCATACATACTTAAAAAATACTGGTCTTGAATATATTTCTAATGAAAATCTAAGTAGGTTTTTGAAGGAGGGCAAAATGATTATAAATTATTTATGAATTCAAAGAACCAACACTAGTGAGTTCAGTTCAGTTCAGTTCAGTCGCTCAGTCATGTCTGACTCTTTGCGACCCTATAAACCGCAGCACGCCAGGGCGTCCTGTCTATCACCAAATCCCAGAGTCCACCCAAACCCATGTTCATTGTGTTGGTGATGCCTTACAGCCATCTCATCCTCTGTTGTCCCCTTCTCCTCCTGCCCTCAATCTTTCCCAGCATGACGGTCTTTTCAAATGAGTCAGCTCTCTGCATCAGATGGCCAAAGGATTGGAGTTTCAGCTTCAACATCAGTCCTTCCAATGAAACCCAGGACTGATCTCCTTTAGGATGGACTGGTTGGATCTCCTTGCAGTTCAAGGGACTCTCAAGAGTCTTCTCCAACACCACAGTTCAAAAGCATCAATTCTTCTGTGCTCAGCTTTCTTTATAGTCCAACTCACATCCATACATGAGTACTGGAAAAACCATAGCCTTGACTAGACGACCTTTGTTGGCAACCTAATGTCTCTGCCATTTAACATGCTCTCTAGGTTCGTCATAACTTTCCTTCCAAAGAGCAAACGTCTTTTAATTTCATGGCTGCAATCACCATCTGCAGTGATTTTAGAGCCCAGAAAAATAAAGTCAGCCGCTGTTTCCATTGTTTCCCCATCTATTTCCCATGAGGTGATGGGACCAGATGCCATGATCATAGTTTTCTGAATGTTAAGCTTTAAGCCAACTTTTTTACTCTCTTCTTTCACTTTGATCAAGAGGCTCTTTAGTTCCTCTTCACTTTCTGCCATAAGGGTTGTGTACTGCATATCTGAGGTTATTGATATTTCTCCCGGCAATTTTGATTCCAACTTGTGCTTCTTCCAGCCCAGCGTTTGTCATGATGTACCCTGCATATAAGTTAAATAAGCAGGGTGACAATATACAGCCTTGACGTACTCCTTTTCCTATTTGGAACCAGTATGTTGTTCGATGTCCAGTTCTAACTGTTGCTTCCTGACCTGCATACAGGTTTCTCAAGAGGAAGGTCTGGTGGTATGGTATTCCCACCTCTTGAAGAATTTTCCACAGTTTATTGTGATCCACACAGTCAAAGGCTTTGGCATAGTCAATAAAGCAGAAATAGATGTTTTTCTGGAACTCTCTTGCTTTTTCAATGATCCAGTAGATGTTGGCAATTTGATCTCTGGTTCCTCTGCCCTTTCTAAATCCAGCTTGAACATGTGGAAATTTATGGTTCACATACTGTTGAAGTATGGCTTGGAGAATTTTGAGCATTACTCTACTAGCATGTGAGATGAATGCAATTGTGTAGTAGTATGAGCATTTTTTGGCATTGCCTTTCTTAGGGAATGGAATGAAAACTCACCTTTTGAAGATGGTGGAGGGATACGATAGGGAGACCACTTTCTCCCCCACTAATTCATTGAAAGATCATTTGAACACTGAGCTAATTCCACAAAACAACCTCTTAACCTGGTGGAGGACACCAGACACCTAGAAAGGCAGCCCATTGTCTTTGAAAGGCAGTAGGACAAAATATAAAAGATAAAAATAGACACAAGTGAGTTAGGGATGGAGACCCTTCCCCTTCCCCTTTTTGGGAAGGGTAGTGAAGGAGGAGAAGTTTCCAAACACCAGGAAACCCTCTCACCAGCGGGTCTGCAGGGAGTTTTGGAATCTCAGATGGCAACATAATAGGGAGGAAAAAAAAAAAAAAAAACTCACAGATTAGGTGCCTAACCGAACTTCAGTGGAGAAGTAGCCCAGATGCTCATGTCCGCCACCAGCAAGCAGGGGCTGAACTGGGACGCGGGCTGCATTGCTTAGGGTAAGGACAGGGCCTGAATGCCTTGAGGAACATCTGAGGGAGCTAACGTGAGATAGTAACCCAAACTGTGGGGTAGCCAGAGAGAGAGGGAAAAAAAAAGAGAAAGAGAGAGAGAGAACTTTCCCACAAAAAGCTCTAACCTAAGGCACTGCCAGCCCACTCACAGAACAAAGGACTGAGTGAATACCAGAGGAGAGCTAGCTGGCTGCGGCCCAGCTCATCCCCAGCTGGAGTCAGAGAGGCAGGCCGGGGCAGCCAGAGCTGGAGGGAGAGGGGCAATCTCAGCCCCAGTGTCAGCATCACCTACCAAACTGCGAGCAGGCTCCTGGTTGCTAACCATGTCTTCCTGGGATCCTGGATGGTTGACACCCGCCAGGAGGGCCACAACCAGAGATGAGCTCCCAGAGGAGACACACGGCACACCAGAGATGGCGCTCCTGCTGCGCACCCAGGAAACCAAGCGGCTGGGACAGGGGAGGAGATAAGACGCACTGCCCACCTGGGGAGAGTGCGCACGCCAAGCACCTGGTCGCCTGAGCTGCGCAGACCTGGGAAGGGCAGGAAACACACACCCAACCCAGTCTGTGCCTTTGTGGAGTCCCCGAGAACCTGAACCTGAGCAGCTTAGACCTGGGGAAGTGCAGACAACCCAGGGCCTGCTTTAGACAGTTTCCCTGCAGAGCAACCTGGAGCCTGAGCAGTGTAGACGGGGAAAGCACACACGCTGTGAGTGGGGCAAACCCAGGGTGGCCCAGACACCGCTCGCACTCCCCACACACGCCAGTGATGTTTGTTTGCAGAGCTCCTCCCTCCCCACGGCATGACCGAACAAGTGAGCCTAGACAAGTGACCACCTTCACCCCCTTGTGTCAGGGCAGAAATTAGACACTGAAGAGACCAGTAAACACAGGAAGCCAAAATAAAGGAGAGGGAACTGCTTTGGAAGTGACAGGTGCAACAGATTAAAACCCTGTAGTTAACACCGACTACCGAGGAAGGGGCTTATAGACCTTGAGAAGAAATATAAGCTGGAACAAAGAACTATCGGAAACTGAACTGACTCTACATTGCCCTCAACAGCTCCAGAGAAATATAGTAAAATAGATATATTTTACTAGTAACTTTAATTTTTAAAATTTTTGTTTTATTTTTAAGTTCTTTATTACTCCTTTAATTTTCATTTTTATAACCTACTACCTTGTTTTAAAAAAAGCCCTATTTTAAGGCAAATTTCATATATTTTTAAATAATTTTTGTGACTTTGTTTCATTTTTTAAATATTGTATTTTTGAGAGTCTAACCTCTACTCTAGATTTTTAATCTTTGCTTTTTGGTATTTGTTATCAATTTTGTACCTTTAAGAATCCAATCTTCAGTACCCATTTTACTTAGGAGTGTGATTACTGGCTTGATTACCCTCTCCCCCTTTTGACTCTCTTTTTTATCCCCCACGTCAGCTCTATCTTGTCCCTCCCCCTTCTCTTCTCTACCCAACTCTGTGAATCTCTTTGGGAATTCCTGGCTGTGGAGAACATTTAGGGAACTGATTACTGGCTAGATCTGTCTCTCTCCTTTTCATTTCCCTTCTTCTCCTCCTGGTCACCTCTATCTCCTTCCTCCCTCTTCTCTTCTCTATGTAACTCTGTGAACTTCTCTGGGTGTTCCAGACTGTGGAGAGCACATGGGGAATTGATTACTGGCTAGATTGCTCTCTCCCCTTTGGGTTCCCCCTCTTCTCCTCCTGGTCACCTCTATCTCCCTCCTCCCTCATCTCTTCTCCATGTATCTCTGTGAACCTCTCTTGGTGTCCCTCACTGTGGAGAATCTTTTCTCCATTAACATAGATGTTTTATCATCAGTGCAGGATGGATGGAGAAGTCTTGAGGCTACTGTAAGAAGACTGAAAGCCAGAGGCAGGATGCTTAAATCCAAAACTTGAGTACTCCAGAAAACTCCTGACTCCAGGGAACATTAATCAACAAGAGCTCATCAAAAAGCCCCCACACCTACACTGAAACCAAGCTCCACCCAAGAGCCAACAAGTTTCAGAGCAAGACATATCAAGTTAATTCTCCAACAACACAGGAACATAACCCTAAGCATTAAAATACAGGCGGCCAAAAGTCACACCAAACCCACAGACACCTCAAAACTTACTATTGGACACTTCATTGTACTCCAGAGGGAAGAGATCAGCTCCACCTGCCAGAAAACTGATGCAAGCTTCCCTAACCAGGAAACCTTGACAAGCCACTCGTCCAACCCCACCCACAGGGAGGAGCTTCCACAATAAAGAGGAACCACAGACTTCTAGCATATAGAAAGGCCACCCCAAACACAGGAATCTAAACAAGATGAAAAGGCAGAGAAATATTCAGCAGGTAAAGGAAAATGATAAGTGCCTACCAAACCAAACAAAAGAGGAGGAGATAGGGTTTCTACCTGAAAAAGAATTCAAAATAATGATAGTAAAAATTATCCAAAATCTTGAAAACAAAATGCAGTTATAGATAAATAGTCAAGATACAAGGATTGAGAAGATGCAAGAAATGTTTAACAAGGGCCCAGAAGAAATAAAAAAGAGTCAATCAATAATGAATAATGCAATAACTGAGATCAAACTCACTCTGGAGGGAACCAACAGTAGCATAACTGAGGCAGAAGAGAGGATAAATGAGGTGGAAGATAGAATGGTGGAAATAAATGAAGCAGAGAGGGAAAAAGAATGAAAAGAAATGAGGACAACCTCAGAGACCTCTGAGACAATGTCCAGTGCCCCAACATTTGAATTGTAGGAGTCCCAGAAGAAGAAGAGAAAAAGAAAGGCCATGGGAAAATACTTGAGATAATAGTTGAAAACTTCTCCAAAATGGGGAGGGAAATAGCCACCCAACTCCAAGAAATCCAGAGAGTCCCATATAAGATAAACCCAAGGCAAAACACCTCAAGACACATATTAATCAAATCAACAAAGATCAAACAGAAAGAACAAATATTAAAAGCAGCAAGGGAGAATCAACAAATGACACACAAGGGGATTCCTATAAGGATAACAGCTGATCTTTCAATAGAAACTCTTCAGGCCAGAAGGGACACACTTAAAGTGATGAAAGAGAAAAACCTACAACCCAGATTACTGTACCCAGCAAGGATCTCATTCAGATATGAAGGAGAATTCAAAAGCTTTACAGACAAGCAAAAGCTGAGAGAATTCAGTACCACCAAACCAGCTCCTCAACAAATGCTAAAGGAACTTCTCTAGACAGGAAATGCAGAAAGGGTGAATAAACTTGACCCAAAACAACAAAGTAAATGGCAACAGGATCATACTTATCAATAATTACCCTAAATGCAAGTGGGTTGAAAGCCCCAACCAAAAGACAAAGATTAGCTGAATGGATACAAAGCAAGATCCCTATATATGCTGTCTACTAGAGACCCACCTCAAAACAAGGGACAAATACAGACTGAAAGTGAAGGGCTGGAAAAGGATATTTCAGGCAAATGTAGACAAAAAGAAAGCAGAAGTAGCAATACTCATATCAGATAAAATAGACTTTGAAATAAAGTCTGTGAAAAGAGACAACTACATAATGATCAAAGGATCAATCCAAGAAGAAGATACAACAATTATAAATATCTATGCACCCAACATAGGAGCACCACAATATGTAAGGTAGATGCTAAGCAACAATTAGAACTGGACATGGAGCAACAGACTGGTTCCAAATAGGAAAAGGAGTCCGTCAGGGCTGTGTATTGTACCCTGCTTGTTTAACTTATATGCAGAGTACATCATGAGAAATGCTGGGCTGGAAGAAGCACAAGCTGGAATCAAGATTGCCGGGAGAAATATCAATAACCTCAGATATGCAGATGACACCACCTTTATGACAGAAAATGAAGAGGAACTAAAGAGCCTCTTGATCAAAGTGAAAGCGGAGAGTGAAAAAGTTGGCTTAAAGCTCAACATTCAGAAAACTAAGATCATGGCAACTGGTCTCATTACTTCATGGGAAATAGATGGGGAAACAGTGGAAACAGTGGCTAACTTTATTTTTCTGGGCTCCAAAATCACTGCAGATGGTGATTGCAGCCATGAAATTAAAAGACATTTGCTCTTTGGAAGGAAAGTTATGACGAACCTAGAGAGCATGTTAAATGGCAGAGACATCAGGTTGCCAACAAAGGTCGTCTAGTCAAGGCTATGGTTTTTCCAGTGGTGATGTATGGATTGAGAGTTGGACTGTGAAGAAAGCTGAGCACTGGAAAATTGATGCTTTTGAACTGTGGTGTTGGAAAAGACTCTTGAGAGTCCCTAGGACAGCAAGAAGATCCAACCAGTCCATCCTAAAGGAGATCAGTCCTGGGTGTTTATTGGAAGGACTCAAGTGAAGCTGAAACTCCAACACTTTTGCCACCTCATGCTAAGAGTTGACTCTTTGGAAAAGACCCTGATGCTGGGAGGGACTGGGGGCAGGAGGAGAAGGGGACGACATAGGATGAGATGGTTGGATGGCATCACCGACTCGATGGATGTGAGTTTGAGTAAACTCCAGGAGTTGGTAATGGACAGGGAGGCCTGGCGTGCTGCAGCTCATGGGGTCACAAAGAGCCAGACATGACTGAGCGACTGGACTGACTGATGAAAGGGGAAATTAACAATAACACAATAATAGTGGGAGACTTTAATACCTCACTCACACCTATGGATAGATCAACTAAACAGAAAATTAGCAAGGAAACACAAACATTGAATGATACAATGGACCACTTAGACCTAATTGATATCTATAGGACATTTCAGCCGAAAACAATGAGTTTCACCTTTTTCTCAAATGCACATGGAACCTTCTCCAGGATAGATCACATCCTGGGCCATAAATGTACCCCTGATAAATTCAAAAAAAATTGAAATCATTCCAAGCATCTTTTCTGATCACAATGTGGTAAGATTAGATGTCAACTAATGGGGGAAAAAAAACTATTAAAAATACAAACTATTAAAAAAATATGGAGGCTAAACAACATGCTTCTGAACAACAAACAAATCACAGAAGAAATCAAAAAAGAAATCAAAATATGCATAGAAATGAAAGAAAATGAAAACACAACAATCCCAAACCTATGGGACTCAGTAAAAGCAGTGCTAAGGGGAAGGTTCAGAGCAATACAAACTTACCTCAAGAAACAAGAAGAAAGTCAATTAAATAAGCTAACTCTACACCTAAAGCAAACTAGTAAAAGAAGAACCCCAGGGTTAGTAGAAGGAAAGAAATCATAAAAATTAGGGCAGAAATAAATGAAAACAACAACAACAACAACAAAGGAGATCATAGTAAAAATCAATAAAGCTAAAAGCTGGTTCTTTGAGAAGATAAATAAAATAGACATACCATTACCAAGACTCATCATGAAAAAAAAAAAAATGGTAGAAGAATGAAATAAACAAAATTAGAAATGAAAATGGAGAAATCACAACAGAAAACACAGAATACAAAGGATCATAAGAGACTACTATCAGCAACTATATGCCAATAAAATGGACAACTTGGAAGAAATGCACAAATTCTTAGAAAAGTATAACTTTCCAAAACTGAACCAGGAAGAAATAGAAAATCTTAACAGACCCATCACAAGCACAGAAATCAAAACTGTAATCAGAAATCTTCCAGCAAACAGCAGCCCAACACCAGACGGCTTCACAGGTGAATTCTACCAAAAATGTAGAGAAGAGCTAACACCTATCCTACTCAAACTCTTCCAGAAAATTGCAGAGGAAGGTAAACTTGCAAACTCATTCTATGAGGCCACCATCACCCTAATACCAAAACCAGACAAAGATGCCACAAAAAAGAAAACTACAGGCCAATATCACTGATGAACATAGATGCAAAAATCCTTAATAAAATTCTAGCAAACAGAATCCAACAAGATATTAAAAGGATCATATACCAGGACGAAGTGGGCTTTATCCCAGGGATTCAAAGTTTCTTCAATATTCACAAATTGATTAATGTGATACACCACATTAACAAATTGAAAGATAAAAACCACATGATTATCTCAATAGATGCAGAGAAAGCCTTTGACAAAATTCAACATCCATTTATGATAAAAGTCCTCCAGAAAGCAGGAACAGAAAGAACATCAGTTCAGTTCAGTTCAGTAGCTCAGTCGTGTCCAACTCTTTGCGACCCCATGAGCTGCAGCACGCCAGGCCTCCCTGTCCATCACCAACACTTGAAGTCCACCCAAACCCATGTCCATTGAGTGGTGATGCCATCCAACCATCTCATCCTCTGTCATCCCCTTCTCCTCCTGCCCTCAATCTTTCCCAGCATTGGAGTCTTTTCCAGTGAGTCAGTTCTTCACATCAGGTAAACCCACAGCAAACATTATCCTCAATGGTGAAAATTTGAAAGCATTTCCCCTAAAATCAGGAACAAGACAAGGGTGCCCACTCTCACCACTACTATTCAACATAGTTTTGGAAGTCTTGGCCAAAGCTATCAGAGAAGAAAAAGAAATAAGAGGAATCCAGATTTTATAAGAAGAAGTAAAAGTCTCACTGTTTGCAGATGACATGATCCTCTACATAGAAAACCCTAAAGACTTCACCAGAAAATTACTAAAGCTAATCAGTGAACATAATAAAGTTGCAGGACATAAAATTAACACACAGAAATCCCTTGCACTCCTATACACTAACAAAGAGAAACAGAGAAATTAAGGGAACAAGTCCATTCACCTTTGCAATGAAAAAAAAAAAAAAACTTAGGAATAAATCTACCTAAAGAAACAAAAGACGTATATATAGAAAACTATAAAACACTGATGAAAGAAATAAAAAATGACACAAATAGATGGAGAAATATATCATGTTCATAGATTGGCAGAATCAATACAGTGAAAATGAGTATACTATACAAAGCAATCTATAGAGTCAATGCAATCCCTGTCAAGCTACCCATGGTATTTTTCAGAGAACTAGAACAAGTAATTCCACAATTTGTATGGAAATACAAAAACCCTTAAATATCCAAAGCAGTCTTGAGAAAGAAGAGTGGAACTGAAGGAATTTGGATGATTTGAGAGAATAGCATTAAAACGTGTATATTATGTGAAACAGATAGCCAGCCCAGGTTCAGTGCATGAGACACGGTGCTCAGGGCTGGTGCACTGGGATGACCCTGAGGGATGGGATGGGGAGGGAGGTTGGAAGGGGGTTCAGGATGGGGAACACATGTATACCCATGGCTCATTCATGTCAATGTATGGCAAAAACCACCACAATATTGTTAAGTAATTTGCCTTCAACTAAAATAAATAAATGTAAAAAAAAAAAAAAAAAAAGGAAACTGACTTTTTCCAGTCTTGTGGCCACTGCCGAGTTTTTCAAATTTGAGGGATATTGAGTGCAGCACTTTCACAGCATCATCTTTTAGCATTTGAAATAGCTCAACTGGAATTCCATCAACTCCACTAGCTTTGTTCGTAGTGATGCTTCCTAGGGCCCACTTGCCTTCATATTCCAGGATGCCTGGCTTTAGGTGAGTGATCATACCTTTGTGATTATCTGGGTCATGAAGATCTTTTTTGTATAGTTCTTCTGTACATTCTTGCCATCTCTTCTTAATATCTTAATATCACTTAGCATAAGATCCTCCAGATTCTTCCATGCTTTCACAATGGCATGATTTTCTTCTTCTTCCTTTTTAAAGGCTGAATAATATTCCATTGTTTGCATATACAGGCTTCACTGAGAGCTCAGTTGGTAAAGAACCTGCCTGCACTGCAGGAGGCCCTGGTTTGATTCCTGGGTTGGGAAGATCTTCTGGAGAAGGGATAAGCTACCCACTCCAGCATTCTTGGGCTTCCTGGTGGTTTAGCTGGTAAAGAATCCTCATGCAATGCAGATTTTTCTTTATCCAGGCATCTGTTGATGGACTCTTTGTTGTGTCTATCTCTCTGTGACCCCATGGACTGCAGCATGCCAGGCTTTTCCATCCTTCACCATCTCCCAGAGCTTGTTCAACTCATGTCCATTGAGTGAGGGATGCCATCCAACCATCTTGCACAGGGTGGCCAAAGTGTTGGAGCTTCAGCTTTAGCATCAGCCCTTCCAATGAATATTCAGGACTGATTTCCTTTAGGATTGACTGGTTTAATCTCCTTGCTGTCAAGGGGACTCTCAAGAGTCTTCTCCAGAACCACAGTTCAAAAGCATCAATTCTTGGGCTCTCAGTCTTCTTTACGGTCCAACTCTCCTATCCACACATGACTACTGGAAAAACCATAGCTTTGAATAGACTGACCTTTGTCAGAAAAGTAACATTTCTGCTTTTTAATATGCTGTCTAGGTTTGCCATAGCTTTTCTTCCAAGGAGCAAGTGTCTTTTGATTTCATGGCTGCAGTCACCACCTGCAGTGATTTTGTAGCCCAGAAAAATAAAGTCTGTCACTGTTTCCATTGTTTCCCCATTATTTGCCATGAAGTGATAAGACTGGAATCTATGATCTTAGTTTTCTGAATGTTGAAATTTAAGTCAACTTTTTCACTCTCCTCTTTCACCTTCATCAAGAGGCTCTTGGGTTGTTTCTATATCTTGGTTATTGTGAATGAATGAATGAATGAATGAATATGGACATGCAGTGATCTCTTCAAGATCCTGACTTTTTTCTTCAATTTTTGGGGGGTATAAACCCAGAAGTTGGATTTTTGGATCATATGGTAGTTTTATTTTTAATTTCTTGAAGAACCTCCATACTTTTCTCCATAGCTGCAGCACAATTTTAAATTCCCAAGAACAGGGTACTGTGATTCAAATTGTTTTACAACCTCACCAAAACTTACTGTAAAATTTATGTGTTATTTTTAGTTATCATCAGCATAAGAAATGTTTGTAGGTAAGAAGAAGAACAATCTGAATATAAAAGCCATTAATTCAACAAAAAATAGGGATGAAAAGATAGCAAAAGAATCATAAATCTATTTACAAAAGCAAGAGGATAAGTAGATATCCTCTTATTCCTCACACTAGTAAAGCAACTATCAGAAGAATGACTATGGGAGCTCTTGTTCTACTGCCTGTAAGTGAGCTAGCTGAGTTTTGGGGCACCCCTTTGCCCCAGACAGACAGGCTGAATCCTAATTCATTTTCTCTACAACCTGTGTCAGTATGAGATTAAACATTTTGTTTCACTAAGCCAATCTTTGTTTCACTGAGATTTCAGGGTTTATTTCATACCAAAGCCCAGCCTAGCCTCTTGTAAAACTTACTGCTGGAAGTGGGGTGCAGCCATTATAAAAATCCAAATTCATACCACTTGAGACCTAGGTAGGTGGGATCCCTGCTCTTGGTCCAGACTTTATAAGACATCACATAAAACACACACACACACACACACACACACACACACACTTTTCCTCATTTTAACCTTAGCACGGGTTTAATGTGACCCACAACACTGAATGTCTGCCTCTTTTGCCACACGTTTTAAAGCAAAAGACTTCTGGTAAAAGGCTTGCGAATATTGTTGCTGATGACACTAGAGACACTAGAGACACTTGGACACTACTTCAGAGTCCAAGAAAGAGTTGAACCATGGAAGCGCTTAGGTTAAAAGATCAAGTTGTCAAATCCTTCATTTCAGCGTGAAAGCAGTAGATCCATGAATAACATAATGTTGCTTGGAAGTACTACTGAAGATCTGTTTCATCACTTCTCCATATTCCCTGGTTTCAGGGATAAAGGAGACATTTTGCAATGGTAACAAATTTCTATTACTGTTGAGTAGGGATGCGTGTAGTTCTTTATGTCACCTAAGTGAAGAATGACATCAGTTTTTCACATTGGCCACTAGATGGGCATAAGCACCAGAACGGTAAATAATCCTGTATTTATAAAAATATTTAAGAAGACAATTAAATTTCCCAAAACATTAAAAAAATATTTAAAATACTTAAAATTGAAGACCATTCATTATAACTGTAGCCCAACCTCTATATATTTATAGCTATAAAATTATAACTATAATTTTAATAGAAAGTTTTGATGATTTTAGAAGAAATGAAAATTCACTTAATAACATCAATGAAAATGAGCAAAATTATTCTGACCAAATCCAAATCTGAGCAGATTAGATGAAATTTCTGAAACCACATATTCTTTACTAACCGAAAATTTAACTGCTGAACCACCAATGACATGTGGGCTTCCATTTGTATACTTCTTCTAGGTCACAAATGTTAGTGGCAAGTTTGCCTGAACTATGTTGGCAACTACAGTTAGTCGGCAAGAAGTGAGGATATTAATGTCAGGGGAATAATGGCAATCCATGTGATTCAGAAACAAAATATCTGAAAAAAAATGTGATCTATTATTCAGGAGGCAGATCATAAGTTCAAGCTGAAGCTGAGCTCAGTAAACCAAACACTGATAATATTTGGTGGTTGTTGTGTGGGTTCAACAAGTTATCATAAAAGTAAATTACTGGCAAGTTTGGAAGAAGAAAGAGAGAATCAGGAAATGTGGGGCTTTTGAAGAATGGAAAAGAAACTGCTTCTATATAGCATATTATAATAAAATTTTAAAAAGACTTTGAGAGACCAATGCTGTAAAACCTTCATATGATTAAAAAGCCTCAGGCCAAAAAGAAGTCTGTGACTCCCAGGAAATCCTAAGTTTTTAAAAACTCCTTAGTAAATGGAACACGTTCAGACTGTACCAATTTCCCCAAAATTCATGTTTCAAGGATACTGCCATTAAGACTATAGACAGATGTATTCCCAAAGATATTGTGAACCTGCTATGAAAAAGCAAATGAATGCAAGATATATTAAATGACACTTAGACCTTACTGTTGGCAGAAAGCAGTCTGAGAAGGCTATATAGCCCTCAAGAGAGCATAACTCCCAAAGTCCACTTCAGATTGGTCCAAGGAGAATGATGGATAAGGAAGGATATTTTTAAAGAAAGACAGATGGACAAGGGAACTCCTGCCACCTCTAATCAAATAACTTTTCTGACCTCCAGTATAGCAGGTTTTCTAACACCTGCCCTAAAGATTTCAGAATTGCTCTGAACCAATGTTTGCTGTGTGGTTCCCACTTCTTCGTTTTCTGAATGGATAAAAGTTTGCTATAGTCTTGTCTATGTGTTATCATTGCATACTGTTTATATGCGGGACAGACAGTCACTAGGCCAAGAGTATCCACAAGGATCTACCACCGCCTTGGGCCCAGCAAACCTGCATAAAAGGGAACCAAGTCTAGGCAAGCAACAGCTTCAAATCTCCTTTCTCATGCGCTCTTGTCACTACCTTGGAAGAGACAGCTCGGTCAAGGCGTACATTTTAGATGCATGCGGAAAGTCCAGACTGAATTCATACAAAGGAGTCCATGAAACTCATTGCCCAGATACCTTAGGGTGAACCAGAGAAGTAGACCCTAGCCTAGGTTCTTCCTCACCATGTATTTCATGTTGGCTGCAGGGGGCGAGACTTTGGTCCGCGCTTCATTGTGAAATCTGACGCACTCCGCTATAAACGTCTCATTCATGATGGAGGGAACCTTGGGAGGCGATTTACTGGCTACCAGACAGAGACCTAAGGTCCATAGATAGCTCAGTTTCTTCCTGAGAATCATGGTGGGACGCAGAGAACGCTCTGGCTCGCAGACCCGTAACGGCTCAGTCAGCCTGGCTTTCCTGGCTCCTGGAGTCCTGGCTCTTCCGGCTGCTCTGACTCCTGGCGAGGGCTTGAGGCCGGTGTGGGCATGCGCGGAGCGGGGGCTCTGTGCAGAGGAGCGTGACAGACGGTCCGTTCGCCTGTACACAAAGTCCTAGGCTGCAGGATAGAGCCTTGAGTCGCTTTGTGGTGCAGTTTTTCCCATTCAAGCACCCATTCAAGGTGCTTTCTGTGGATCCAATCCGGAATCACTGCAGAGGGGGCCTGGATTGTAAACCAGATTGCAACATGCAGGCAACACGTCTATGGAAAAGGGCAACGTGTATAGGATGCCACAGTGGACCGGGCCTGTGCAAGCAAAGCCCTGTAGAGTGGTCCATTCATAGATTCAGCTTCGGGTATGGCTTTAAAAAAGCTTGTTGTTTGGAATAAACTTCAGCATCATATTGTGCGTTTCCTCAGAGACTGGCGACAAAACTCGAATAGGCATTTTAAATACTTGATGACATACAGATCCTTATTACCATATCAAACACTTAATTATTTAATAATTTGTTTCTGTTTTCTCAGCTGAAGAGACTGACTGCCTCAAACGATCAACATAGACATGTGGAACAGCGGGCAAAATCTTTCCTTCTTTATACTTAAATGTGGAACAGAGCTATCATTTACAGACTAGTAAACTTCAGTTAAAGGACTGCTTTGGTTGGGATGCTGAAGACTAGGACAGAGTACAACTGATTGCTTATTTTACCTACATTGTAATACAAATCAACTTCATTTGGCATAATGTTTTAAACCCATTATATGTCATACTATTATTCAATAAGAAACCAGCATTTTACACCGTGGCCGTAGATGATATTTTTCAGTATTTCTGTTTCAAACAAATGTCTTTATTTGATTATTTGAGGTTGTTTATAATGCCGTTTAATTCAAGTGAACACATATATTTACAGTTACTGATATTCTAGTCAATTAATGTTGCCACTGAAAGAAAAAAATTGATACAACTAGTTTTTTGTTAAAACAGAGAGTAGGAAATTAAATTATAAAATAGGGAAAAAGAAAGGATAAAGAAAGAAAATTTTCTAAGGTTTTTTTTTTGGTTATTGATTATATTTGTGGTCAGAGAATATGAACTATGTGATATAAAGCATTTGCTGTTGGAACACAGATGGAAAAATAGATAAAGAGAATAAAGAGTCAAGAAATATCCACAAATACATCCCCCAGAACTTGTGTATAACAGAGATGGCATTTCTGGTGAGTTTGGTGATAAGGACTTAAAAAATTCTCATATAATTACTCATCCCAGGTGGTACCAGTGGAAAAGAAACTGCCTGCCAATGCAGGAGACATAAGAGACACAGGTTCAATCTCTGGGTCAGGAAGATCCCCTGGAGGAGGAAATGGTAAACTACTCCAGTGTTCTTGCCAGGAGAATCCCATGGAGAGAGGAGCCTGGTAGGCTACGGTCTCTAGGATCCATAGGGTCACAGAGAGTTGGACATGACTGAAGCGACTTGTTATGCAGTGTGTGTATATTGAAAAATATAAGACTTAGTGTCTTCCTTACACAAAAATAAATTCCATATAAGACTTAAATGTGAGCAAAACCTGTACAGGAAAATAAGAGAGTATTTCTGAATATTTTGAGAATCTTATATCATGCCTCTGTGTATATTTATCTTCATATTAAAACATTTAAATAATATTCTTAACACAGCATCCAGAGCGATTCTGTTAACTGCAAATCAGATTATGTCATCCCAGTGCTCAAAACCTTCCAACTTATGACTCCCATGGCACTCAAAGCAAAATCCCAAGTCCTTACATTAACCACCAAGATCCTGAAGAATGCACCCTGACTCTGATCTCATCTCCTACTTCTCTCCCCTTTGCTCTATTTCACACAGTTTGGCTCCTTTGTTGTTCCTGGAAAAAGCTAAGATGCTCTTGTACCAGGGCATTTGCTCTTGTTTTTTTGCTTAAATTCTTTCCCCAGAAAGTGACATGACTTGTTTACAACCTCTATTAAATTTTTTCTCAAAAAAAGTGAAAGTGAAGTCGCTCAGTGGTGTCTGACTCTTTGCAACCGTTGGGCTGTAGCCTACCAGTCTCCTCAGTCCATGGAATTTTCCAGGCAAGAGTACTGGAGTGGGTTGCCATTTCCTTCTCCAGGGGATCTTCCCAACCCAGGGATTGAACCCAGGTCTCCCGCATTGTGGGCAGAGGCTTTATCGTCTGAGCCACCAGGGAAGCCCCAAATTATATCTTATCAAATATACTTGAGAGGGTAGTTTTGCATTACCCATTCTATACCTGTCACTTCCTGTTGGTCTTTTTTCTGCCTTATATTTATTTCTTCATAATCCTTATCCTCACATTTTATGATGTAATTTATTTATCAATATCTTATTATCATCAGTTCAGTTGAGTTACTCAGTTGTGTCCAAAACTTTGCGACCCCATGGACTGCAGCACGACAGGGTTCCCTGTCCATCACCAACTCCCAGATGATGCCATCCAACCATCTTATCCTCTGTCATCCCCTTCTCTGCCTGGCTTCAATCTTTCTCAGCATCAGGGTATTTTCCAGAGTCAGTTTTTCGCATCAGGAGGCCAAAGTATTATTATCTTGTTCCCCCTCAATTGAATGGGTAGGGGTTGCTTGTTATTATTATTTTGTAACTACTGTATGCCCAGCATTTCAACAGAGGAGTTCAATATTTGATGTGAAAATTAATAAATAGACCCTTTAAGACTCAAATTAAATGTTAGTTACTTTTATGTAGTCCTCTAGTTAGAAGGAATCTCCTGTCATTAAAACAGGTAAGCTTCCTGTATCTTATTGCTTTATTTCTGTTTCCCCCTCTGCATTAGTCAGAGTTGTCCAGAAAAAACAGAACCAATAGGACATATTTCCCCAACCTCTCTCTACACACACATATATACACAGAGATTTTAAAGAACTGGCTTACACAATTATTGGGGCTGGCAAGACCCAAATCTGTAGGCCAAGCTGATAGGCTTAAGATTCAGTAAGAGTTGATGTTGCAGTCTTCAGTCTGCTAGAAACTCAGGCTGAATTTTCATATTGAACTCTGGAGGCAAAATCCAGTCATCTTTGGGAAACTCAGTGTTTGCTTTTAAGGCCTCCAACAGTTTGGATGAGGCCCATCCATACCATGAAGAGTAATCTACTGTACTGAGTCTATTAAATGTTAATCACATCCAAAAGCTATCCTCATGAAACATCTATATTCATGTTTGACCAAACAACTGGTCACCACTGTCTAGCCAGGCTGACACATAAAATCAACCATCATACTTTCTTATTCTTCTAAACACTTCATGTGCCTATCTTACCACTTTATTCTTCTTTCTTCCTCACATACTGTATTCAATCAATTTACAAATCCTGTTGGCTCTACATTTAAAATAAACCAAACACTTCTTCCCATGCTATGGACACCCAACACCTTGGATAGAACCACAATCACCTCTTACTGGAAAGGCAGTAGTATCCTTTTTCTCAGCTTCTCTTTATTCATTATTGCTTCATTAAAATTTATTTTCTATAGAAAAACCAGATTACTCCTTTTAAAACATAAGTAACGAAGTAAGTGTTAGTTGCTAAGTCGTGTCCAGCTCTGTGACCCCATGGACTGTACAGGCTTCTCTGTCCATGAGATTCTCCAGGTAAGAATACGGGAGTGGGTTGCCATTCCCTTCTCCAGGGTATCTCCCTTACCCAGGGATTGAACCTGGGTCTCCAGAATTGCAGGCAGTTTCTATACTCTCTGGGCCACCAGGAAAGCCCAAACATAAGCACCCCCTTTTCAAAGCCCTCTAATGACTTCCTGTCACACAAATCAAATTCAAAATCTACATGTGACTCAGAAGGCTATGCTGAATCTAACCATGGCTGTTCTCTGGCCCCCAACCTCCATTCTCCCCTGGCTCACTCTGCCTCCGCTCCATCCATCAGCATGAAAGGATGCCCTCTCCTCATGCCTTTTGCACTGACTGCTCCCCCTGCCTGTGAATTCCCCTCAGTGAAACTATACCTGAATGTACAGCATCTCCTACACGTAATGTCTATCCCATTGACCTCTTATATTTTTCTTCATTGCATTAGTTGTTATCTGACATTCTTTATTTAATTTTGTACGCTCTATTAGATTGTAACCCTCACTAAAAGAGTGGCTTTTTTGCTTCACATATATAGCATGTAGAATAGGTACTGAACCCTTATGCCCTCAGTAAATATTGTTTAATGAATTAATGAAGAAATGATCACTCTTTAGCTTACTAAACATGTTGTATATAATTGTTAGCTTCTTTAGAAACATATCTTACTTGTCAAAGATATATTAGGGGCTCACTAAATATTTTAGACTCAATAAATGATTTAAAAGGCAATCCTGGATATGCATATATACAGTATTTTTACTAACATTGGGTATATTTGCAGATTGTAGTTCAATGGATGCTTTCTGAGTTTCAGATACAATCTACTTTGGATCTGCAAACTGTTGAGGTTAACATGTGACTAATTTTATTTTGTGTTAAGAGAAATTAATTGGCAGTAATAACTAAAGAGCTTTTGTAATCAATTGTTTTGAAAACTGGCAAACAGTACAATTTATATGATCAACTCATCGTCCAAAGTTCTTGCTTCTATACTAGATGTTTTCTGTGTCAAAAATCCTGAAGCAGTTCAGGTGTACTAAACCTAATTGTTCAGAGCCAGGTAAGAGACATCTTAATGTTATTTTGCTGATTATCTATTTGTGGAATAGGCAGTTAGGCACCAGAAATTTTGGTCTTTGATAACTTTTTAAAAGTTTTTTGTTCTTTTTTTTTTTCCTAGTTTATTTTTGCTTTTTTTTCCCCTTGGGGGTAATAGGTGGATGAATTTTTATAGATAGGGAAGAAATAGGAGTGATTACCTTATACCTATTGACTTCACTCATTTTATGCTTTAAAAATGCATTTGTATTTTCACTTACAAAATGGTTCTAACTTGCAACGTTAGACACATACATTTGGAGGGGAGCTTATTTTGAAAAGATAGCAGATTAGAAACACAACCCCATTTTGTGGGAAAAGAACTGGATTAGTTTTAAAAAGATTTTAGTTCTGATTTGGGTATCTGACATTTGGAAGTGTAACTCAGGAGAGTTACAGCATGTTAGAGTAGAATGAAACCTTAGACATATCTCAAACCAGACCTTTCATTTTACCGATGAGGAGCTGATGCCTAACGACATTGTGTGCAGAGCAAAGAATAAAAAGAAAGCTTCCTGATTCCTAGGCTTTTCATCAGTATTTTAATTTGTAATTATAAATTATATAGTGATCATATATGTATATGTGTAAATGTCCACATATTGACAGTAATATCTTTGTCTCTCTCTAACACTATACTGCAGTCTTGCCTTTTTAAATAATTGCAAGCTCCTGGAAAGCAGACATTCCAGAATACGCTTAAATTTCTTTCCTTCTCAAAACATCAACCGGGGAGCTGAACCCTCGGTCTGTGCCCTATAAAATATATCAAATAAATTTCACTTTAACAAAGAATTGCACAACAACCCAACCGCCGAGGGGCCGACTTTGGCCCTCTTCTGGCGCAGTACAAGCGCAGAGAAGTGCGTCCGCCCAGCTCTCTGCCAAGGTTACAAAGGCGCCGGAACCGGTCTCCTAGGATGCAGGGACGCAGAGCAGCTCTGCGGCTTTTCCGTGAGTCCCGCTAGGGGTCTGGAGCTCCTGTGGCGCCCGCCGGGCAGAGGAAGCGAGGGCAGAAACAGCCGGGGGCCGGTAGGTGGGGCCAGCGGAGCCGGGCCTCGGCCAAAAGATCTATCTCCTTTTCCCGGAAGTAAGAGGGGTCCACGGCCGGCGCGCAGCGGCCTGTTGTCAAGGCAACCTACAGCCGCAGGTCTGAGTTGGCCAGAGCCTTTGCTGAGAGCTGTCTCTTTTGTGGCTCCTCCCCTCTGAAAAGGCCTCAAGGGAGTTCTCTCGGTGGAATTGCTTCAGTTTACACCTTTTCCAGCTCTCCCATCGTGGATTTATCTTTCCCTGGATTGGTTGGGTCACTTCAAGTTGGTTGCCGCTTGGTTCCTGCCCTAGTCCATGAATCTCAGTAGGAAGAGGGTGCTAGGACATTGCAGGTGCTCTTAAGTATAATCTCAGCTTTTGGGGGAGTGATGTGAGGCAGTTACTCTGCTGTGTTTGAAATTAGGAATGATCCTAGGTTCCATCAGACACCTGGATCTTTATCCCCGGGGCTCCGAGGTGGTCTTGATCCTCCCCTGCGTGGAGTTTAAATACGAAATTGTATTTACACATCTCTTTTCCTCTCGCCTTGCTGATGGACTGGATTTGATCAATTTATCCTTCGCTTTTCACCAGGTTCTGATTTGATATAAGCGGCATAATAGCCCCTAATACCAAAAGAGATGTGATAATAATTGGAGCTGGACAAAATCATCTTTAAAAATGAGGTAAGTGGGAGGTGATTCAGTTCGTTTTGGTGGCACAAAAGCTAACGTGGAAAGGCGTGGTTCTGTTAGTTAACAACCCAGCATTCATTACATGCTAGAAATAACATCTCACGGCTTGGCAGCTGTTTGCAGAGACAGAAGCCATCGGACCTTGCTCTTCTCTCCTCTGGCTACCCTATCCCCACCATACCCCAACTACATATTCAGTGCTTTAGGGCAAAGCCAGCCCTTGGTTTGCAATCCAGGATTAGCTCCAACCATTTGTTTGAAATGCTGATCCTTTTACCAGCAAGTTTAGGTTACTTGGCTTCCCTGGTGGCTCAGATGGTAAAGCGTCTGCCTGCAATGCCGGAGACCAGGGTTTGATCCCTGGGTCGGGAAGGTCCCATGTAGAAGGAAATCGCTAACCCACTCCAGTACTCTTGTCTGAAAAATTCCACGGACTGAGAAGCCTGGTAGGCTACAGTCCACGACTGAGCCACTTCACTTCACTTTAGGTTTCTGGTGTTCCTTAGTCTCTGCAGCTAATTCCCCTCCCCTTCCCTATTGCTTGTACCCTATTGCTTGAAATGGTGTAGCACTGAAAAGAGGTCTGAAACCTGTATGACTTCAAACTCTGCAATAAATAGCAAATAATTTGGCAAAGTAAAATTCAGTTTTCTGGGTCTGAAAGTCAGAAGGTTGAGCTGTTTTATCAATGCTAGTAATTGTTATTCTGAAATGACACATATCTGAATTGACTGAATTCTCTTTAACAAATATTTAAGCTCCTACTATTTTCCTGTTAAGTGCTGAGCTATAGGGTGAGGAAAACCAATAGTAATCTTTGCCTTTTTGAGGATTATAGTTAAAGTGGTGAAGAATAATAGCTACTCTTCTTTATGCTTAATATGCTTTAAACACCTCATCTAATTTTTTGAAGACAATTTATAGAGGCATATTATGATCATGTCATAATTAAGTGCAGAGGTGTGAAACTAAGGATATGTTTCAAATGTATCCTGGTATTTGATTATGCATTAGTTTATTTATTGACTTTAGTAAGCATCTGCTATATTAAAGGCATGAGATACTAACCTTCATGGTCTTGATTGTTAGGGAGATAAGAGCTAATTACAGTGAAGAATGATGACTGTCATGCCTGGGGAAAGGAACAAGGAGACCATGGACATTTAAGGGAATAAATTTTGTTGTTTTTATTATTTATACATAAGGTACTGTGACTTAAAGTGGCCTATAGTGATTTGAAATGGCTATAATGTGCTGTGCTTCAGTTGTGTCCAACTCTGTGCAACCCTATGGACTGTAGCCTGCCAGGCTCCTCTGTCCATGCGTTTCTCCAGACAAGAATACTGGAGTGGATTGTCAGGGGATCTTCCCCATCTAGGAATAGAACCTGTGTCTCTTGCATCTCCTTCATTGGCAGGGGTGTTCTTTACCACTAGTGCCATGTGGGAAGCCAGACGATAATGTTACTAAGGTATAAATAATGTGAGGCTGATGTATGGAGTCAGTCATGTAGCTGATTGTTTAGCACCTTGCCGGGGTCCAGCCTCGACAGGATCCAGGGCGTACCCTCAGGATGAACGGCGTCGGGCGAGAGAAGACACGTGAGACCAGCCTTGATGGGGCCAAGTCTGCGAGGGAGAGAGAGAGAAAGAGAGAGAGAGAGAGAGAGAATGACCAGACGGGGGTGTTTGCAGGGTCTGGCAGAGTCTGGCAATGCTTTATTTTTTACTATAGCTTTTATACCCTAAGTTAGTACATTTCTAAGGGGAAGATAGTTTAACACTACATCAGCTTGTCCTTCACGAAACCAGGGTGTTTTCTGCATCCTTTTTTGTTTATGAGGGTCTTGTACATCATCTTCTGGCCTTGGGGCCTATTAACATTTTATGCAGGTCAGGTGAATGTAAACCTGTTTTGCGTAATCTATTCTTTAATGAACACAAAGGTCAGTCCTTTTGCAGAAGTTATCAGTTAAATTTATCTAAAATGTTTACCACACAAAGACTCTGCAGCTCCAGTGAGGCAGTCCCTGTTTAGCATTCCTGGTTAAAATGAACAATTCTAAACTCTTATTTTTCTAAATCTTCAACTATAACCACTTTTAGAATAATAATTTTGTGTTCTCTAATAGGGCTTCCTCACCCCCCCGAAGGAATCTGTGCCTATTAGGGCCTTTATGTGATCAGGTTCTTTATGCTGTTCATGATTAAGGTGCTGTGAGCAGTCATGTGCATCAGTACGCATTTGCCAAGCAGGCTAGAATGCCAGCAAAGGGGTCTAAATTGAAACACTCCTCTCATCCTGGATAATCTTATAGGATACCACCGTCCAGCGGACATATTAATTAAAGTTCTAAGTTGATTCTGTTTGGAAAGAGATCGGGGAAGGCCTTCTACCCGTGTCACAGAAATTAGGGAGTATATAATATAGCAAGCATCAGAAAGACAGAGATCATCTAAGGTGAGCGCCGGGGCAGCTTTTCGAAATCCCTGAAGTCCTGATCCGCCTTGCCTGTCAGGTCTTCTCCCCACGACCTTGTCATGGGTGGGATCTCGTGTGCTGGCTCCTGGCAGCACCTCTGTTTCAACTCGGGTTTGGTGGCCACTAATCATCCCGGCAAATACAATAGCGCTTGTGAAGTGACCAAGTGCAGGGTCTTCTTTGCTGCGCATGCTTTTCTCTGGCTCTGGTGAGTGGGGGCTGCTGTCTAGTGGAGGTGCCCGGGCGTCTCACTGTGGCGGCTTCTCCTCCGTGGAGCAGGGGCTCTCGGGCATCTGGCTTCAATGCCTGGCACGTGGGCTAGCAGTTGTGGCTCCGGTGCCCCAGAGCACAGGCTCAGTGTCTGTGGCCTGGGCTTCGTTGCTCCATGTTAGTTGGGATCTTCCTGGATCCGGAATCCAACCTGAGTCTCCTGCGTTGTCAGGCAGACCCTTCACCACTGAGTCACCAGAGGACCCACAACATTTCTTCCTTCTGAAAGCTGTCTCTGAAAAGAAAGCCATTTGCTAGTGCTGTCAGGGTGTCCTCAAATCTAATGATCTGGGATGCTTTCAGAATCAGTCTGCTGCTGATTTTAAATCTTCCTGATTTTGCTCAAGCAGTAGAACCCCAGGCTTAGGGCAAGGGATTGTTTGGAGAGAGGTCTATGGAAATGGGTGTCAATTGGGAAGATCAACAGCCAAAAGTCAAATGTGACTTAGCAACTAAAAAACAAGAACAAGATGAATAGAATACAGTTTTATTTGAGTCAAAACTGAAGACTATAGTTAGCGGGGCTTTCTGGGTGGCACTAGTGGTAAAGAACCTACCTGCCAATGTAGGACACCTAAGAGGCATGGATTCAATCCCTGGGCCAGGAAGATTCCCTGGAGGAGAGCATGGCAACCCACTCCAATTTCTTATCTTGAGAATCCCACGGACAGAGCAGCCTGGCCGGCTATAGTCCATAGGGTCACAAACAGTCAAACACGACGAAAGTGACTAGCATGCACGCAGGAGGACTGTAGCCTGGAAAACATCCTCTCAGATACCTCTGAGGAAATGCTCTGGAGCAGACTGGTTTTCAACACAGTTTTATATCTTGTCATAACAAAGAACATCATAACAGGAGTACATTCCTTCAGGGTTTCAAAAAGACGTGTACAGAGTGAGTCAGTATCCCCTGGAACGGGAGCTTAATCGTTGAAGGCAGGAGTCAGTGCTGCTTAAAGTCTTAGCTCCTGTCTGACCTGCGCTTCCGTCTTCAGATCTTTCTCACTCTGATCATCCTGCCTTCCTTTTATAAGGGGATTAATTGTGTCCCCCAGATAATTCAGAAGAATCTCCATATTTTGAAATCCTAACTTAATCATATCTGGAAAGCTTTTCGCCATTTAAGGTAACATTCACAGAGTCTGATGATTAAGACATGAACGTCTTCAGGGGGGCCATTGCTCAGACTAATATTTATCCCATAAATGTTGCCCCACATAATGTAGTTCTTCACAGAAAGTTGATTTTGGTGAAAGACGGAAAACTGATTAACCACCTGACTTCTTTCCATGTAATATTATTATGTAATTTGTATGACTTATTTAAAATTAGAATAAGAATGATCATTTTATATTGCTTTACCTTTTTCAAAGTATACTGCTTGGTAAATACATGAACTGCAATGGACTTGGAGGTTAAAGGAGTTGCTGCTTCTCCTACAACTCAAACTCAGCCATTCTCTGGAAGAAGGAAGCCACTACAAGTATGTATGCTATATAATTTTCCTCTTGTAGGATGATTCATTAAATAATTTTCTGACTCCTTTCTTCATGTTTTTATGACAATTCACACTCCCAAATATTTGCAATTAATTCTTAGATTTGAATAACTGAAAAAATTGAAGATAATCATTACTTAAAAATTGATCATTACTTGAATGTTTTATTTTTAATTAAGCTTAATATCATTGTTTTCTTCTTATTATTTAAAAATTGTCTATGTATGTCTGCATACATATAAAATACAAAAAGCTTAAAAAGTAGAAAGAAGAAGAAAATAATCAATATATATTTTGTGTTAGCTAGGTAGGAAAAGAATCTGGACTTCTACTGTTAGGATGTTCATTCTTTTCAACCTTCATTATATCACTACTGTATATTATTGATTAGGTGTAAGTTTAAAGCTACTTTGTCCCTGTAATCACCACAGAATTGAGCAAACATAAAATTTAGTTTAGAAATGCATAACATTGATATATATTTCCTTGCTATTCTTACTGTTTCAAATAGTGAATGCCTGTTGTTTATCAGCAAACACAATAAATGTTTCAGCAATTTACTTTATTCTTACAACAAACCTTTGAGGTTGGTATTATTATTAACCTCCCTTATTTATTTTTATCTATCTATTTACTTGGGAGAAGAAAGGATTTATTACTTGCAGCAAGTAAGGAGAACAGTAGGGACGTTTTCCCAAAGCAGAGTCTCCCTGAACTGCAAAACTGGGGAAGTTTTAAGCTAAGGGTCCGTGCATGTTCATGATGGGGCTTGAGCAGAGGAGAATTGAGCGTAGAATCGGGGCAAAGGTTGACAGAGTCCTGGCTTTACTTGACTGCAGTCAGAAGGGTCAACAGCATCATTCCATCCTCCACCTCGGTGGGGGCCTTAGTTCCAAATAAACCTAATTAGTTTAACATTCCTCTCTGAGATGTTTCAGGGTTCCTTCCAAGCATCCAGAGTTAATTGGAGGCTGGTGTCAGGACTGACTAAAGCTTGGGTTCTTTATATCTGGTTGCAGAAAGAGTTTAGAGAGAGACAGAGTGATAGGTAAGAAGTGGATTTATTTAGAGGTACACATTCCATAGACAGAATGTGGTCCATCCCAAAAGGTAAGGGTGGCCCTGGGAGAAGCACATTCCACAGAGTGTGGACCATCTCCCAAGGGGAAAGTCCTCACCTGCTTTTAGATATGGAAGAACTGAGGCTCCTAGAGATTAACTAACTCGTCAGGATTTTGAACTTCAGTTCTGACTTCAGTATCTGTGCTCTTTCCTCTGTGTTCAGCCATCTCTCTTATATACATGCATGACACCTTTGGGGTTTTTATGGTTCACAATATTATGGGCTAAGTCTGAACTATTTGATAATTTTAATCAAAGCAGCCCTTCTTGGGAGAGGCTATACAGGTGTAAGTTCAGAGAAGATATGGCAAATCTCTGTACATTTTATACAGTTTTGCTGTGAACCTAAAACTCTTCTAAAAAATAAAATGCATTAAAAAATGAGTTGCATAAAAAGATGTCAGGTACAAAAATATCCAGCTTTTAAAATAAAGAGCCAGGGAATAAATATTTTTGGCTATATGGGCTGTACAGTCTCTCAACTTTGCAGTTTTTTTGAGAACACATAGGTAATTTGTAAATAAATGAACATGGCTGTGTGCCAGTGAAACCTTTAGCATAAAAACAAAGCCGAGTCTAGATTGCTGATCTCTTGCCTAGGGATTTGTAAACTATGATTTATCTTTATTCTGGATTGCCTAGCACAATTTTATTATAACTAGACAGGAAAGATAACTGCCATTCTGAAATATTTATCCCTATGGCCTCATTATTAGATAGACCTATTTAGCAGATTTTAATAAGTCTGTTAAAACATTTTCTGGGGAATAATAATGATCATGATGATGATGAAAACTACAGCTGTATTCTGTTTAGATCCTCTGTCCACAGAGAATCCCATGGACAGAGGAGTCTGGCAGGCTACAGTCCATGGTGTTGCAAAGACGCAGAAACAACTGAACTACTAACAGTCACTTTTCACTCTTTCATATGTATGAAATTATACTCTAAATTTATTATTAGTTAAACAGAATCAATATACACATTTGTTTTTATTTTATTATTATATATTAAATATATATACAGCCATTTAGATGATCATCTTGTGACTATGTTCCTGCATTTTAACTACTTATTGGGACAGTACTTAAAACAATGCCATATTAAGGTTGACACTGAGCTGAATTTTTCTCTGGATTTCTCTCATAGTCCGAGTGATGAAGCCCAGTCTTGAATATAATGTCTGTACTTGCTGTCAATATAAAAATGACCCATTAGATAATATTTCACAAGTAAGCTGTAAGTGCTTATAAATAAATTATTTCCTGCTTTTATTAACTTTAGCTTTCCCTAAGATTCCTACATAGTTTTTATTCCATGGTGACTAAGCTCACTGTAATTTTCAGGTCTTTGCCTATTCCCCCCCCACCCGCAACAGGCACATAAAGATGACATTTTATTGTCAATGTTGAGACATTTTAGTTATTTTTTAAATTTATTTATTTTTAATTGAAGGATAATTACTTTACAGAATTTCGTTGTTTTCTGTCAAACCTCAACATGAATCAGCCATAGGTATCCATATATCCCCTCCCTTTGAACCCATGTTTTTTAGCAATAAAATGAAATATTTACAAACATATGCCTGCATATATTTGTCATTTCTTGCTTAACTCCTATCCTGTCTTCCCATTTCCTTTGGCATAAAGTCCAGGTCCCTTAGTTTGCATTACAGTTTAACAGCTCTGTCCACTACCTCCTCACACTCTGGATTTCGTCTTTCCCGTCAGCTCTGGACTGTGGGCATGAGCAGGACAAGTTGCTCCTCTTGGCTGGAGCAGTTTTCTCCCTTCTCTCTGCGTCTGGCTAATTAACTCCTACCAACCTTCAGAGCTCCATTTAAAGTTTCCTTTTTATTTTTGAAAAAAGCTACCTCAATTCCCTAGACTAGGTTGGGTACACATGCTCTGTGCAGTTGCTCTGTGTCAGCATGTACTTTCCACACTGTCTGAGTGAATGTTTTCCCTAGCAGAGTCCTATGCCGGTTATTATCCTATCTCTGCACATCAAGCACAGTGGAATGGGGCTTCCTAAATATTTCTTATGTAAGCTTACTGAGAAAAATTATAATTAGTCTTGTTGCATTGGCACATTGGTTATCTTTTAAAGTATAAATAAATGACACATGCATACTGATTCTAATTTTTTTTAATTAAAGCAAAGGTGGACCTCCAAATCATGTGCTATGGAGGATCCTTGCCTACCTGTGTAAGTTACATTTCTTCACATTTGAGCTGTTTAATGGGTAAATATGTAAGTATACATTGACAAGCAAAAAAAGAAAGAAAAATTATATATATAGCTATGATTATGAACTACAGAAAAGTTTATATACATGTTGATGCCCTGAAAATTATTACGTCCAAAGTATTTCTTGTGATAGGATGGTAGGACTAAGGCTAATACTTCTCTTGTTGTTTAGTTTTCTTTAGTATTATTTTTATATTTTCCTGAAAAAGTTAAAATATTGTTTTATTTAGAAAATTCAGCTTAGAGTATTTATTAAAAAATTCATATAAAATATTGCACTTTTATTGGGATAGTCAAAATGATTTAATGGGAGGTTATCTGTTCTTTAATCTTATCTTGAGGAATATGATAATTTTATCAGTCTTATTAAAATGATTTAATTTTGGACTGGAATACATTAATTGTTATATATTTTAAATTTTTGCTTTTCAAAATTTGGAAGGATATGATTTTTATATTCTTTCAAATATTGGGTTGGCCAGAATGTTCATCTGGGTTTTTCTGTAACATCTTATGAAAAAATCCAAATGAACTTTTTGGTCAATCCAATATATTAGACTACAGGGCTTCTTGGAAAATAGAAATTAAAAAGTAACATATTAATTTGAACTATATAAAAATGACATTTTTATAGATTAACAATGGGCAAATATCAGCAATTTCAAGTGGCCCACAAAATAGATACCTGTTTGCTCATCCAGACAAAGAACAGAGCTAGGTATAGATGCTAGCTACAATATTGAGTGTGTGATGACAGTCAGTTTGCTGGAAAATGTCTATCAACTGGTTTTCTAGATATGTACTATAAGTTCATCATATATTTTACTTGCTAATTTTAAATATAATTAAGTATATTTTAAGTTGATTATATATTTTATGTGACAATATAAATCAGGGTGAATATTGGTTGATATTTTCATCTATTTTAGAGTGACATGAGCGATTTCTTTGCTGAATCAAGTAATAGTTTTGAATACTAGAATAATATTTCCTCAGTTTTTTGTTATTCACCATGTGACAGTTACAGGTAATACTTTAAGTTTAATATGCACTACTAACATTCTTTCCACCACGTTTATCAGCCTTAGAAATCAACAAAATAATATACCAAGGCCTGCTTCATAACATCTGCCCATTTCTGTGTAAATAATCCCACTGTGGCTAATTTCAGTCTATCATTGAACACAGAGTTGGAAAGAGATGCCACCCATGTATTGCCATTCAGATATGATAGATATAAATAACCTCTATAAAGCAAGAAATAGTGAAGTATGGTAAAGCTATTAAGAAGTGATGGGTTTTGAATATTTATTACCTTTGTTTTTCAAATAATTGATGCAATTATAAGTTTACATAATTTTATTCTTAATAATTCTGTGTTAACAACCTGTGCAAAATATTACTGAACATTTAACAAAAGCCTCTCACAGCTGGTAAGAGCCAGCACACCATTGGCTTCAGTTTACCTGTTTATATAGTAAGATATAGCATATATGACTTGCAACTATTAAAGACTCATTTTAAAAAAATTATGGGATATGTAACTATTTCTTTCAGGGTCCCACAGCTTGATCTGGGAAGCCTTGTTGACTCTGACGATGAGGTAATTTTTACTTGGTATTTCATATTATAAACATTTGAACAGAGTGTTATAGGCAGCATATCACTAGTGTCATTTAATCTCAGTTTTTAGGATGATTTACCATATAGGCCACTTAGTACAGCACATATTCATTTTAACCCAACAAATGCCTCTTTTGCTTTTGTTCGGGTAACTCCATGTCACACACCGTACACCAGCATCATCTATATGACCTGGTTAGTGTTCACTTCTTACTCCCAGCTTTCAGAACTACAGCGTGCACTTGTCACTCTATTTAATCCATAAATTTCGTTATGTTCAGTCTATGTTTAGTTTAGTTTAAATATCAGTTCAGTACAGTCGCTCAGTCATGTCTGACTGTTTGCAACCCCATGAATCGCAGCACGCCAGGCCTCCCTGTCCATTACCAACTCCCGGAGTCCACCCAAACCCATGCCCATCGAGTCTGTGATGCCATCCAGCCATCTCATCCTCTGTCGTCCCCTTCTCCTCCTGCCCCCAATCCCTCCCAGCATCAGGGTCTTTTCCAGTAAGTCAGCTCTTCGCATGAAGTGGCCAAAGTATTGGAGTTTCAGCTTCAACATCAGTCCTTCCAATGAACACCCAGGACTGATCTCCTTTAGGATGGACTGGTTGGATCTCCTTGCAGTCCAAGGGACTCTCAAGAATCTTCTCCAACACCACAGTTCAAAGCATCAGTTCTTTGGTGCTCAGCTTTCTTTATAGTCCAACTCTCACATCCACACATGACCACTGGAAAAACCATAGCCTTGACCAGATGGACCTTTGTTGGCAAAGTAATGTTTCTGCTTTTTAATATGCTGTCTAGGTTGATCATAACTTTCTTTCCAAGGAGTAAGTGTCTTTTAATTTATGGCTGCAGTCACCATCTGCAGTGATTTTGGAGCCCAAAAAAATAAAGTCTGACATTGTTTCCACTGTCTCCCCATCTATTTCCCATGAGGTGATGGGACCAGATGCGATGATCTTAATTTTCTGAATGTTAAGCTTTAAGCCAACTTTTTCACTCTGCTCTTTCACTTTCATCAAGAGGCTCTTTAGTTCTTCTTCACTTTCTTCCATAAGGGTGGTGTCAATGGCATATCTGAGGATATTGATATTTCTCCCGGCAATCCTGATTCCAGCTTGTGCTTCTTCCAGTCCAGCATTTCTCATGATGTACTCTGCATATAAGTTAAATAAGCAAGGTGACAATATACAGCCTTGACATACTCCTTTTCCTATTTGGAACCAGTCTGTTGTTCCATGTCCAGTTCTAACTTTTGTGCCTGACCTGCATACAGGTTTCTCAAGAGACAGGGCAGGTGGTCTGGTATTCCCATCTCTGTAAGAATTTTCCAAAGTTTATTGTGTTCCACACAGTCAAAGGCTTTGGCATAGTCAATAAAGCAGAAACAGATGTTTTTCTGGAACTCTCCTGCTTGTTCGATGATCCAGCGGATATTGGCAATTTGATCTCTGGTTCCTCTGCCTTTTCTAAAACCAGCTTGAACATCTGGAAGTTCTCGGTTCACATATTGCTGAAGCCTGGTTTGGAGAATTTTGAGCATTACTTTCTAGCCTGTAAGATGAGTGCAATTGTGCGGTAGTTTGAGCATTCTTTGGCATTGCCTTTCTTAGGGATTGGAATGAAAACTGACCTTTTCCAGTCCTGTGGCCACTGCTGAGTTTTCCAAATTTCCTGGCATATTGAGTGCAGCACTTTCACAGCATCACCTTTCAGGATTTGAAATAGCTCAACTGGAATTCCATCACCTCCACTAGCTTTGTTCGTAGTGATGCTTTCTAAGGCCCACTTGACTTCACACTCCAGGATGTCTGGCTCTAGGTGAGTGATCACTCCATTGTGATTATCTGGGTCATGAAGATCTTTTTTGTACAGTTCTTCTGTGTATTCTTGCTACCTCTTCTTAATATCTTCTGCTTCTGTTAGGTCCATACATTTTTCTGTCCTTTATCGAACACATCTTTGCATGAAATGTTCCCTTGGAATCTCTAATTTCCTTGAAGAGATCTCTAGTCTTTCCCATTCTGTTGTTTTCCTCTATTTCTTTTCATTGATCACTGAGGAAGGCTTCCTTATCTCTCCTTGCTATTCTTTGGAACTCTGCATTCAAATGGAAATATCTTTCCTTTTCTCCTTTGCTTTTCGCTTATCTTCTTTTCACAGCTATTTGTAAGGCCTCCTCAGACAACCATTTTGCCTTTTTGCATTTCTTTTCCATGAGGATGGTCTTGATCTCTGTCTCCTGTACAATGTCACTAAACTCCGTCCATAGTTCATCAGGCTGTCTGTCTATCAGATCTAGTCCCTTAAATCTATTTCTCACTTCCACTGTATAGTCATAAGGGATTTGATTTAGGTCATACCTGAATGGTCTAGTGGTTCTCCCTACTTTCTTCAGTTTAAGTCTGAATTTGGCAATAAGGAGTTCATGATCTGAGCCACAGTCAACTCCTGGTCTTGTTTTTGCTGACTGTATAGAGCTGCTCCATCTTTGGCTGCAAAGAATATAATCAATCTCATTTCAGTGTTGGCCATCTGGTGATGTCCATGTGTAGAGTCTTCTCTTGTGTTGTTGGAAGAGGGTGTTTGTTCTGACCAGTGCATTCTCTTGGCAGAACTCTATTAGTGTTTGCCCTGCTTCATTCCGTACTCCAAGGCCAAATTTGCCTGTTACTCCAGGTATTTCTTGACTTCCTACTTTTGCATTCCAGTCCCCTATAAGGAAAAGGACATCCTTTTGGGGTGTTAGTTCTAAAAGGTCTTGTAGGTCTTCATAGAACCGTTCAACTTCAGCTTCTTCAGCATTACTGGTCAGGGCATAGGCTTGGATTACTTTGATATCGAATGATTTGCCTTGGAAACAAACAGAGATCATTCTGTTGTTTTTGAGATTGCATCCAAGTACTGCATTTAGACTCTTTTGTTGACCATGATGGCTACTCCATTTCTTCTAAGGGATTCCTGCCCAAAGTAGTAGATATAATGGCCATCTGAGTTAAATTCACCCATTCCAGTCAATTTCAGTTCCTTGGTTCCTAGAATGTTGACATTCACTCTTGCCATCTCCTGTTTGACCACTTCCAATTTGCCTTGATTCATGGGCCTAACATTCCAGGTTCCTATGCAATATTGCTCTTTATAGCATCGGACCTTGCTTCTATCACCAGTCACATCCACAGCTGGGTATTGTTTTTGCTTTGGCTCCATCCCTTCATTCTTTCTGGCATTATTTCTCCACTGATCTCCAGTAGCATATTGGGCACCTACTGACCTGGGGAGTTCCTCTTTCAGTATCCTATCATTTTGCCTTCTCATACCATTCACAGGGTTCTCAAGGCAAGAATACTGAAGTGGTTTGCCATTCCCTTCTCCAGTGGACCACATTCTGTCAAACCTCTCCACCATGACCCGGCTGTCTTGGGTGGCCCCACAGGGCATGGCTTAGTTTCATTGAGTTAGTCAAGACTGTGGTCCTGTGATCAGATGGGCTAGTTTCTGTGATTGTGGTTTCAGTCTGTCTGCCCTCTGATGCCCTCTCGCAACACCTACCGTCTTACTTGCGCTTCTCTTACCTCAGACGTGGGGTGTCTCTTCACGGCTGCTCCAGCAAAGCGCAGCCGCTGCTCCTTACCTTGGACGAGGGGTATCTTCTCACGGCCGCCCTTCCTGACCTTGAACGTGGAGTAGCACTAGTTTAAATATAGTTAGTGTATATGAGGATTTCCCTGGTGGCTCAGATGGTAACGAATCTGCCTGCAATGCAGGAGACCTGTGTTCGATCCCTGGGTGGGGAAGATCCCATGGGGAAGGGAATGGCTACCCATTCGAGTATTCTTGCCTGGAGGATTCCATGGACAGAGGAGCCTGGCAGTCTACAGTCCACGGGGTCCAAGGAGTCGGACACCACTGAGTGACTGACACACACTGAGAGTGTATGTTAGTATCTCAGACAGTACTGTTGATGAATTTTACTTTGTTTTACATTTTTGCCTCACGTAAGAATGGCATTTTTAAATGTCTTAGAAAATTGGTAAACTATAGGTTTATACTAATGGCAGAAAATTAGATTGGATGTGGCTAGGTTAAAAATATAAAACTTGTCTCTTTAAACTTGTATGTCTCTTGACATACTTTAGGCCATGAGGATACTATGAAGTAAGTAAGTAACTACTTATTGCAAACTGTCTCCTTGGGACATATTTATACTTCAAACAATATTAAGTGATTTATTTCATGTCATGAGCACAAGGTCTGACTAGTAGTCAGAACCAGTTGGGCTTACTTTTCTGTATGTGTCCATCTTTTTCCATTCGTGATCTCCTCCATCTTGTTTTGCTTAGATTACATGAATAGTACCTTAATCGGTATCATGTTACAGTTTTCACCCAAAGCCTTGTCTCTTTCTTCTCCTGTGGGTATAGACTTGGATACAAAATGTTTCAAATGTTGTACTGGCTTTATCCTCCAGTTGGAGTTGCTGTCCCTCTCTGGGACAGTGTATATTTTCTGACTATTCTTTGTAGGTTTCTCTTATCGCCTGGCTGTGTTACCTGTCATTCCATGGACATGTGGAAGGGAGCCAGATAACACCATAAGACGGAATATTTCGATATTCTAGAAATGTCAACCAGAGCTTCTCAATATTAGTGACCTCCAGTTCCAAAGACTATTCTGGCAAATTTTTGGCAATGGAGGTTTCCCGAGGCAGGAGTAAAATAAACTATCTAAAACTCGTAAGAAGAGAGAAAAGTCATTCTTTCTTCTCTCTGTTTTAGAACCAGAACTGATCTCCAGCTGTGAAACAAGATACAGGCTTAATGGTATTTGAGGCCAGTGCCCACTCAGGCATGCTGCACCAGCTAAATGTTTTAAATATGATCTCTCTTTAGAAAATAGATCATAGTGATGTTTTAAATGCTAAAGTAAATGGTAAACTTGTTTAATGTTAATAAGGAAAATTAATAGTAATTTTGAATTTTTTGTGATGGATAGCATACTTTTTCTTTTTACTTCTTGGAGCAGGACATAATACCTGAAAATTTGCCAGCACCAACAGACAAATATAAAGTAAAACATCAGCAATACAAAACTGAAATGAAAGGGGGATACAAACAACACAGTCAGAGAAATGCAGAAAAGGCAAAGTCAAGTATCACACATCAACAGACTCCAAGAAACAAGACAGATGACAAGGTAATGTACGAGGCTTTACAAAACCGTAATGGAATTTAAAGAAAACAGTATATGTATGATAGAAGCATCTTTCTGCCTGATGTATCCTGTTGTTAGTCATAATAAAGTGTAATAGCTAACACTTACTTCTGTGTACCAAGGACTCTCTTTAACTATTTTACTTACATTAACTAGTTTATTCTTCACAACAACTTCAATGGGTTATTATCACCATTTTCAGATGGGAAAAATTTAGTCATATGACCTAATCGTCTTTTCTCTGTAGTTTTTCACTTGCCTTGGGTTGGAAGTAAGGCAGTGTTACACATCTGTTTCTGACGAAGCTGTCTTGAACTCCATTGTTCTCACTTGAAAGACTAAACTTTGAAGTTGAAAAGTGGTTTCAGACTAAAGTGACCCTCTTTTATTTTAAACCTGTCATCACCCCATGGTCGTCTTCTAGCTGAGTTTGGGGGATAGTTTTAACATCATGAAGTGCTGAAGCTGTTATATTTTAATTTAACCTTAAATAGATATAAACTCACCATTCATGAATATAAGAGCAAATTAAGCATAATAAATTCAGTGATGTTTCACAAGCATATAGAAAAGATGAACCTTAAATTTTAGAAAGGTTTGAAAACATAGTTTATGATACTACTGATCATAAAGAAAGAGCACTTAGATACAATTCTTCATTCAGTTAACTTTTAATAAGAATAATGTGTTTTCAGGGAAGTTTGACAGTTGTATTTACTTAGCATTTACTGTTGAGTAAAAAGATTAAGTTGTAAAATCTTTCTAAAATTCAAGTTTGACCTTTCTGGTTTGCTTGTGAAAAGCCATTAAATTTATTACGTTTACTTTGCTCTTGTATTCATGGATGGTGAGTTTATACCTAAATAAGTTGTAAGTAGATGTGGCATATCAGCTTTATTTTTTCTAATCCATGTAGGGACTATCTGGAACTCACTAAAACCCATGGCATTTAGCTAAAAAAGTAACAAAAGTTATGGGATTATTTGGTCATTTTTATTTTAAAACTAATTTTCCACATTCAAACAGATGTACATAAATATAGTATTCTAGTGTCTGTAATAGCAGATAGGATAATTTCATAACTGTTTAGCACCTGGGTGTGTAGTATCTGTAGGATCTACCATGTGATATTTAGATCATTGTAATAATCTTGGGAAAATGGAATGAAAGTTTCTATAAGTGCATGCTTTCCTTTTCATAGCAAAACAATTCAAATAGTTTTAAAGTAAAACCTTGATACCCTTGAACACAAGTTCAAATGAGGATGCTTTTTTACTTTTGGTTTAAGAGAAGATAAATATTGTTTGCAAATCTTCCCATATGAATGAGTAAGGGTTTTATAAATAGCAGCCAACATTTGCATATTTTCTTTTGGAGAATATCTTGTTTTACTTTTTTTAACCTACATATTAGAAGTTTAATATGTTTTTGGTAGTCTTACAAAAAAATCCCTGGTTTCCGTATATGCTATATATAATAATCTTGTACTTATGGAGTTTGAGCAACTTATCTGATGTCATTTTAAAAGTACACTTTTATTAGAACCAAAACTAATGTATAAATTTGCAGTTACTAAATCCTATTATAATTACATGAATTACCACTGGGATAGTAATCTCTAGAAACAAAAAGATCCCTGATATCTGAAACATAGCCCCTTTATAAAGCAGGGAGTCACAGGCAAATTGATTCTCTTTGCTGATAAAGAAAAGCTAAAGTTAGATGTATTCAGAATCCAAGACAATAACTAGAGGCTATAGCTACTGACTAAATAGGCTGATACATCAATCAATTGATAATATCAAACAGTAAAATAGTTCCACTCTGCTTGATTCTAAAGGCAAATTTCCTGTCTTGAGCTTTCCTTCCATTTAGTATAAAAGGTGATGAATCTCACTGTCAAATTGTTTTATCAAGTAAAATGTAAATTTATCTATATTTGTGTGGGTGGGTATATGTATTTTTTTTTCATTTATTTTTATTAGTTGGAGACTAATTACTTTACATTATTGTAGTGGGTTTTGTCATACATTGACAGGAATCAGCCATGGAGTTACATGTATTCCCCATCCCGATCCCCCCTCCCACCTTCCTCTCTGCCCGATCCCTCTGGGTCTTCCCAGTGCACCAGGCCCAAGCATTTGTCTCATGCATTTTTCAAGTAATGAAATACTTTTAAATTAAACACTGAAAATCAAACTTCAATTTTATAGGAAATAATATTAATTACCAAATTAATATTAGTTAATTGTACTTATGTTCAGTTCTGTTAAGTTCAGTTCAGTCACTCAGTTGTGTCCAACTCTTTGCGACACCAAGAACCGCAGCACGGCAGGCCTCCCTGTCCATCACCAACTCCCAGAGTCTACCCAAACTCATGTCCATTGAGTCAGTGATGCCATCCAACCATCTCATCCTCTGTCGTCCCCTTCTGCTCCTGCCCTCAATCGTTCCCAGCATCAGGGTCTTTTCAAATAAGTCAGCTCTTTGCATCAGGTCGCCAAAGGATTGGAGTTTCAGCTTCAACATCAGTCCTTCCAATGAACACCCAGGACTGATCTCCTCTAGGATGGACTGGTTGGATCTTCTTGCAGTCCAAGGGACTCTCAAGAGTCTTCTCCAACACCACAGTTCAAAAACATCAATTCTTCTGCACTCAGCTTTCTTTATAGTCCAACTCTCATGTCCATACATGACCACTGGAAAAACCATAGCCTTGACGAGACGGACCTTTGTTGACAAAGTAATGTTTCTGCTTTTTAGTATGCTGTCTAGGTTGGTCATAACTTTCCTTCCAGAAGTTAGCATCTTTTAATTTCATGGCTGCAGTCACAATCTGCAGTGATTTAGGAGCCCCCCCAAATAAAGTCAGCCACTGTTTCCCTATCTATATCCCATGAAGTGATGGGACTGGATGCCACTATTTATTTTCTGAATGTTGAGCTTTAAGCCAACTTTTTCACTCTTCTCTTTTACTTTCATCAAGAGGCTCTTTAGTTCTTCTTCACTGTTTGCCATAAGAGTGGTGTCATCTGCATATCTGAGGTTATAGATATTTCTCCTGGCAATCCTGATTCCAGCTTGTGCTTCATCCAGCCCAGCATTTCTCAAGATGTACTCTGCATATAAGTTAAATAAGCCAGGTGACAATATACAGCCTTGACATACTCCTTTTCCTATTTGGAACCAGCCTGTTGTTCCATGTCCAGTTCTAACTGTTGCTTCCTGACCTGCATACAGGTTTCTCAAGAGGCAGGTCAGGTGGTCTGGTATTTCTGTCTCTTGAAGAATTTCCCACAGTTTATTGTGATCCACACAGTCAAAGACTTTGGCATAGTCAATAAAGCAGAAATAGATGTTTTTCTGAAACTCTCTTGCTTTTTCAATGATCCAGTGGATTTTGGCAATTTGACCTCTGATTCCTCTGCCTTTTCTAAAATGAGCTTGAACATCTGGAAGTTCATGGTTCATGAACTGCTGAAGCCTGGCTTGGAGAATTTTGAGCATTACTTTACTAGCGTGTGATCATTCCAAATATAACTTTTTTCACGTACTCTATACAAAGACAAAAAACCTACTAACTCATTCATTGTTTATTCTTTCAAAAATAGTTATCTAATGTTTCATGATATGCAAGGTACCTTTCCAGGCACTGGTGATAAGTCAGTGACTAGAACAGACAAATATTCCTTCTCTTGCAGGAAAAAAAAAAAGAATAAATGAATGAATGAATCAGTTGGGTAGCCATTCCCTTCTGCAGAGGCTCTTCCTGACCCAGAGATGGAACCCGAATTTCCTGCATTGCAGGCAGATTCTTTATCTTCTGAGCCACCAGGAAGTCCTCTAATATGACAGATGATGATAAATGCTATGAGTAGAAGGAAACTTGGAAAGCCAAGGTTGGGGTTGTAGATTGTATGGGATCATCAGAGAAGATCTTTACCTTCAGGTAGCATTTTAGGGCACATCCAAAAAGGGTAAGAGGCAAGCCAGTTAGAAGAAACTCTCCGTGTCATGAAGTAGGAGTGGGCATGGAGTATTTAAGAAATATTAAGAGCAGTGTGATGAGGGAGAAGAGCAAGGGAGAGGTGGCAGGAGATTTTTTCAGTGAGTTAAAGGGTAGAAGAAGCTGGGAGGCAGATCAGAGAGGTCTTGTAGACCACTTCAGGACTTTGCCTTCTATTCCATTTTGTTGAGAACGGGTTTTGCTGCGGAGGCTATCCCAATAATCCAGGCAAGAGATAAGGATGCCTGCTTGGACCCAGGTGGTTGCAGCAGATTTGGATAAGAAGTGGTCACAACGAGAAGTTTGATTCTAGACAGTTTCTGAAGGTAAGGCTCAGAATATTTGGTGATGGATTGGTTTTAGGCTTGAGAGAAAGGAAAGATGAAATATGGCTCTAAGGCTTTTTGAGCTGAGCAGTTCAAAGGGTGTATTTTTCATTAACTGGAGTGGGGGATATCACAGTGAAGTCTGATTTGGGGAGGTTAAATCTGGGATGCCAAGTGGAAAAGCCACTGTTTCCCTTGGGTAAAAGACTGAAAACAAGTTGAAATAAAATAAGATGTCTTTGAAAGTTTCCTCCAACCTATATGTAATGCAGAACCTGGCTTATACTGAAACATGTCTATTAATTTAATCTTTCTTAAATTTACTTTATATAATGTTAAACATCTTTCTGGTGACTGTCAAATCACTATTTAGGAAAAACAGATATTAGTGGGTAAATAAATAAAATTATAAAGTATCCTCATAAATTTATTTCCCAATAGTACACACTTAAGATTTATTATTCATTTACTGGATACATACACAGTGCTCACTACATGTGGACCTGCATTGCAGGTCCAGGGATCTTGCAATGAAAAAGACAGACAAGGTTCCTGCCCTTATGGAACTTACAACAGGAGAGGCAGGCAACAAATCATAAGCAAATGTGTAATAAAGTTTCATGTAGCAATCAAAGGTCATGGAGACAGCGAACATTGTGAAGATGAAATGTGACCTTTCAAGGAAAATCTAAAGTAAGAACAAGCCCTGGGGAGATATACAAGTAATCTATTACATTTTTGATAAGTTGCCATCCTATTGGAGCATTATGTTTTGTTACGCTCATATAAACACATCTAATATTCAGAGAAAAATTTAGCATTTATTTCGTTAGAATCCTTATTAAAAGTTCAGAAATAGCAGACGCAAAACCAATGAATCACCAAAGCAGTCATTAGTAAAAGTTTTGTGTACACACCGAAAGGTCAGTTCGTGAGCTGGAAGTACTCAAACTGAACATGGAAAGAGACCCAGGGAGCTATTGTTGTAAGGCAGTTTACACAGTGAGGAGGCGGTGCCTGTTTATGCTCCACGGTGATTGGTTATCATCCAAGAATTTTCTTAAATGATAAGGGATTAGTTAGTGGTTACTTCACATCAGTTTGGGGGAACAGTTTAAGTTTCACTTACGATTTCTAGACACATAAGCAGGAAGTAACCCTGGTCAAGTTTGTCTCACTTGTCTTGTAAAATAAGCTAAATTAAGCTTTGCTTGTATGACTAAACTGGTATTGTCTCCTAAGGAAATTTTGAAGGCTGGTTTCTGTTTGTGTTTGATTTTAACAGTCGCAAAGGATACGTATATTAGTATCACTTTACTTGCGAACTTAGCTTTGTAAAGGAATGATATGCCCATACTTATTAACTTTACAAAGACTCAACTGGACAACTATAGTTATAATAGTTGCTATTTTTTATGTAATGCTTATTATATGTCAGGTACTTCTGAAATGTGTTGGTCAGGTATCACCTCATTTAATCATTTACAAAACAGTTACTAATATTAATTGCCATTTTATTTATGAGTAAACCAAGGCACAGAGATGTCATGTAGCTAGAAAGTGGGAGAGCTGGATTCAATAGATGGTCTGATTATCAGAGCCTATAGTCTTAATCTGATGTATCCAGTCATTGTTTTAGTCTTTATGTTGTTAAAAACAAATATTCTAAGCATGCATATGAGGGTTCACTTATTGCTTCACATCTAGTGTGTACAAGGTGCAGAAACCATCACAGATGATCTGACAACTCTGGACAGGAAAGCCCTCCTACAGCGGGGTTATGCAGACAACCCTCACATCCTCCAACGGAGTACAGGAAAATCTGATGCTGTAAGTTATTGGTACTTGTACTGATTTGATAAACTGTTAAGATAATTTGCCCTCTGAAATTTTATAGCCTTAAATTTGAATAAATGATTCCAACAGTTGAAGTTGGACTGAGGTGAATAGTCAATATGCCAGGTTCAGTCCTCACTCTTACCATGGATTGACGTTTGGTATGTTTACTGCGGAAACGTCATCTTGAATCCTTGGAAGTTTGTCAAAATTTAGTTTACACTGTTTTGAATGTTAACTGACCACGATGACAATGGGCTAATCTTGTATCACTCCTTTCCCCACAAAGACGCAGCTGGATAATGCTATTGTTTTGAAAATCATAAGCTAATAAAACTGAAGGTCAGGGGTAAAGTAATTTTTCTTTAGGAAAAGGGAAACAAAGCTCTAGGCTCAATATTAACTTTAAATTATATATTTTACAAAAACAATGAGATTTCTTAATGAGTATTACTTAGACTGGTTACTGTACAAATAGATAATTATAGCATTTCTATAGTGTCCGGGCATATGCAGACCAAGCTGCTTGGAGTTGGAGGCCACTGGCTCCCTAGACACTCCCAGGTGATTAATACCTCAGGTACACCTGTAATTGATTGATGGGCTATCAGTGTGTGTTGGCTTAAAATTGAGAAAATTCTGCTTTAGATGGCCTAAATAATAATAAAGCAATGTGGATTTAGCTACATACATTATCATTGAGTGGATATTCAAAATAAATTTTATTTGGATAGCAATCATCCTGAATTAATGCATTCTGAACTGACAGCAAGATGTAATCAATCTCTGGGCCAGGTGGACTGATTTTCTGCAGATGTCCCAAGTTGGTAATTTGTTTGTTTATTAAAAATCACATGTATATTATTTTATATACCTATTATTATATAGATGTTTATACCTAATAGAACAAGGAGTATTACTAGGATTGTAAAAAAAATTTTTAAATGTTCCCTGTAGGGCAAAGTTGTGTCCCAAATAAGGCTTATTTTGGTATATTTCTAAAGTATACTCTTTTGGGGCTTAGCTGGTGGTTCAGATGGTACAGAATCTACCTGCAATGCAGGAGTCTCTGGTTTGATCCTTGGGCTGGGAAGATCCCCTAAAAAGATAATGGCAACCCACTCCAATATTCTTGCCTGGAGAATTGCATGGATGGAGGAGACTGGCAGTCTATACAGTTCATGGTGTCACAGAGTTAGACATGACTGAGCAACTTTCATTTTTCACTAAAGTTATACTTGAATGGATGTTATCAAATACCTAAGGCCTTTTGGCTACTGCTCTTAGTATAATCCAGAGCCATCTAGGTGTTTGTGGATTTCTTTTCCCATTCAATTACTTTCTTAGTGGCATTATATCTAAATTCATCATCAAGCACATTTTACTCTATTGTGGTACACCCCTGTATCACTATTTTAAAGCAGATGTTTTACATGAGTAAATCTTGAATGCATCTGAAATTAGTACCAATTTACTTTTTAAATGTAGGTGGAAACTTTTCAACTTAGTTTTTAACTAAATGAACAGCAGAAGCAGTGAACCTATGGTTTTTATATCCATCTCTTCCACTTTGTCATTTTTCAGTTGCATTTGTGTGATTTCTGCTTCTAATCTGCCTTCTGTTTATACAGCTCTCTAAATCAATGTGCCTGAGGGTGGTTCTAACCTTTTCTCCAAAGTATAAGCCACCATAAATGTCAACACCCACGGTGCATGTTCTTCATGGACTCTACACTCATCAATGTCACCTCTCTCACTTGCTTCTGGGTTTTACGTCCATTGTCTGACTGATATGGAAATCACTGATGATTTCTACCAAAATTTAACGGTATTCAGTTCAGTTCAGTTCAGTCGCTCAGTCGTGTCCGACTCTTTGTGACCCCATGAATCGCAGCACGCCGGGCCTCCCTGTCCATCACCAACTCCTGGAGTTTATCCAAACTCATGTCCATCGAGTCAGTGATGCCATCCAGCCATCTCATCCTCTGTCATCCCCTTCTCCTCCTGCCCCCAATCCCTCCCAGCATCAGGGTCTTTTCCAATGAGTCAACTCTTCGTATGAGGTGGCCAAAGTACTGGAGTTTCAGCTTCAGCATCAGTCTTTCCAATGAACACCCAGGACTGATCTCCTTTAGGATGGACTGGTTGAATCTTCTTGCAGTCCAAGGGACTCTCAAGAGTCTTCTCCAACACCACAGTTCAAAAGCATCAGTTTTTCATCACTCAGCTTTCTTCACAGTCCAACTCTCACATCCATACATGACCACTGGAAAAACCATAGCCTTGACTAGAGGGACCTTTGTTGGCAAAATAATGTCTCTGCTTCTTAATATGCTGTCTAGATTGGTCATAACTTTCCTTCCATGGAGTAAGCATCTTTTAATTTCATGGCTGAAATCACCATCTGCAGTGATTTTGGAGTGCCCAAAAATAAAGTCTGACACTGTTTCCACTGTTTCCCCATCTATTTCCTATGAAGTGATGCATGACCTTTGTTTTCTGAATGTTGAGCTTTAAGCCAACTTTTTCACTCTCCTCTTTCACTTTCATCAGGAGGCTTTCTATTTTAGCAAATAAATGTATTTTTAGATTAAATAATTGGACTTTAAATTTATTAATGATGATATGAATGTGCTTATTCTCTCAGTCATGTCCAACTCTTTGCAACCCCATAGACTGTAGCCTGCCAGACTCCTCTGTCATGGGATTTCTCAGGCAAGAATACTGGAGCAGGTTGCCATTTCCTTCTCCCGGGGATCTTCCTGACCCAGGGATGAAACCCGCATCTCCTGTGTCAACTGTGTTGCAGGCAGATTCTTTCCCTGCTGAGCCTCTGGGGAAGCCATTGGGGAATGATGATATAGTAATCTCTCTTTAAGAAAGAAATTGGAAATGTTTAATTTATGTTTTAGGACTTTTGTGTTAACAATAGTGTTGTTCTGCTTTATGGACAATGGCGTTTTCTTTATTTTCTCTTCTCAGGAATTTGTGGCTGCAGAGAAGAAGAAACAGATGGTTGCAGAGCAAGTGATGATAGACCACTTATCCAGGTAAGCGTTCATAGCGATCCATTCAGAAAGCATTCATTACATTTCCTTTGTATACATGACATCTGCATTGGAATGGTCAACTCAGAGGTTTCCATACTTGCTCTGTTTACTGCATTTGTAGGGTTTCAGTCATTATTTTTTCCACCAGACTCCTTTTCCAACAGAAATACTTAACAGTTCTATTTACTAGGTATTTTTTGTCTAAATAGCTTAGTAAGTATTTTCTTCCTAATAACTTATTGGTCATCTGAAAAAATAATACAAATTGAAGAAAATGTTTTACTTCTTTAATAAATAGGCAGTTACTCACTAATGGGACATATGCACTTCTTGGATGACAAATAAACTCTCAAATCTTAGAATTGTATAGAATGCTGCCATTCTCACTTTCTAGTCCATGTAGCACCTTCTTTTTATCACAGCAACTGTAGAAAAGCCTTTTTGCAAAGATATGCTATCATTCATTGACGGAGTGTCATGTGGTATTTTGCTGAAGCTGTGAATTGCTTGGAGCTAGTAGATTTTGTGGCATGCCACAATTATGAACTATCACTATTTCCCTCAAAACCTGAAAATATCCAGCGGTGTTCCTTTGCCTTCCCTGTGACACCCGAGTGTGACCCAGTGCACAGTTTGGGAACTGTGGGATTGTCAGGAGTTTTAAAGCATAATGTAAAATTTCACAACTCTTAGAAAACTAGATAAAGTTTCAATACCTGCTGTGCTAAATTGCATGAATATGTAAGTAATGCAGGATTTCAGAAGAGGCTGGAATAGTCTAGGAAGCCTTCACAGCAGAGGTAAGACTCAAGGTTAGCTTTGAAAAAGATAACTACTTAGTTGGTTGGCAGAGAGAAAGAATGATAGTCTATATGCATGTTTCTTAGTTAATTTTTTGACACAGTTTTGCTTACAATCTTCAGTATTTCTCCTTTTATCACCTCATGAACCGACTTTACATTTTCACTCCCAAAATGCCACTGCAGTGTCTCTTCCTAAGATTACTAGTGACATCCATACTGCTGGTTAATGGCAATTTCCTAATTCTCAGTTACTGACCCCATCAGCGCCATCTACTGGGCTGAGAACTTTCTTGTCTTTGAAGCACTCTTTTCCCTCCTTTGGCTTCTGGCATACCGCACGTGGCTGGTTTATTCTCCTACTTTCCAATCCTCAGCCTCCTCTCTTAGTTCCTCTTCACCTCTCCTATCTTTATACACAGGCATACACACACAAGGACTTCTACTTCTTGGACTTCTCCTTTCACATTCTAGGTGATTTGATCCAGTATCGGGTCTTCAGTAACCATCTATATGCTGATGCTGTGCTAATCGAAATCCCAAAGTAACATTGGAAGATGTTACTTTGGTTTCTGAAAGTTGTTCTCTTTCCTTCCCTCATTATGAAATCCTCTTTCGTTTTCTTCCATGGCAACAATATTCTTCAAGTTCAGTCCATCAGTTCAGTGGCTCAGTCATGTCCGACTCTGCAACCCCATGGACTGCAGCACCGCCAGACTTCCCTGTCCATCACCAACTCCCAGAGCTTACCCAAACTCATGTCCATCGAGTCAGTGATGCCATCCAACATTCTCATCCTCTGTTGTCCCCTTCTTCTCCTGCCTTTGATCTTTACCAGCATCAGGGTCTTTTCTAAGCAGACAGTTCTTCATATCAGGGGGCCAAAATATCGGAGTTTCAGCTTCAGCATCAGTCCTTCCAGTAAATATTAAGAACTGTTTTCCTTTAGGATTGGCTGGTTTGATTTCCTGGCAGTCCAAGCAACTCTCAAGAGTCTTCTCCAACACCATAGTTCAAAATCATCAATTCTTCAGTGCTTAACTTTCTTTATAGTCCAAAACTCACATCCATACATGACAACTGGAAAAACCATAGCTTTGATTAGACAGATGTTTGTTGGCAAAGTAATGTCTCTGCTTTTTAGTATGCTGTCTAGGTTGGTCATAACTTTCCTTCCATGGAGCAAGCATCTTTTAATTTCATGGCTGTGGTCACCGTCTGCAGTGATTTTGGAGCCCCCCAAAATAAAGTCTATCACTGTTTCCATTGTTTCCCCATCTATTTGCCATGAAGTGATGGGACTGGATTCCATGATCTTGGTTTTCTGAATGTTGAGTTTAAACCAACTTTTTCACTCTCTGCTTTCACTTTCATCAAGAGGCTCTTCAGTTCTTCTTCACTTTCTGCCTCAAGGGTGGTGTCATCTGCATATCTGAGGTTATTGATATTTCTTCCGGCAATTTTGATTAAATCTTGTGCTTCATGCAGCCCAGCATTTCTCATGATGTACTCTGCATATAAGTTAAATAAGCAGGGTGACAATATACAGCCTTGACGTAGTCCTTTTCTTATTTGCATCCAGTCTGTTGTTCCGTGTCCTGTTCTAACTGTTTCTTCTTGACCTGCATACACATTTCTCAGGAGGCAGGTCAAGTGGTCTGGTATTCCCATCTCTTGAAGAATTTTCCACAGTTTATTATGATGCACCCAGTCAAGGGCTTGGGTGTAGTCAATAACGCAGAAGTAGATGTTTTTCTGGAATTCTCTTGCTTTTTCGATGATCTATGAAATGTTGGCAGTTTGATATCTGGTTCCTCTGCCTTTTCTAAATCCAGCTTGAACATCTGGAAGATCATGTTTCACATACTGTTGAAGCCTGGCTTGGAGAATTTTGAGCATTATTTTACTAGCATGTAAGCTGAGTGCACTTGTGTGGTAGTTTGAGCATTCTTTGGCATTGCCTTTCTTTGGAATTGGTGAAAACTGACCTTTCCCAGTCCTGTGGCCACTACTGAGTTTTCCAAATTTGCTGGCATATTGAGTGCAGCACTTTCACTGCATTGTCTCTTAAGATTTGAAATAGCGCAACTCGAATTCCATGAGCTCCACTAGCTTTGTTTGTAGTGATGCTTCCTAAGGCCCACTTGACTTCACATTCCAGGATGTCTGGTTCTAGGTGAGTGATCACACCATCGTCATTATCTGGGTCATGAAGATCTTTTTTGTATAGTTCTTCTGTGTATTCTTGCCACCTCTTCTTAATGTCTTCTGCTTCTGTTAGGTCCATATACATTTCTGTCCTTTTTTGTGCCCATCTTTGCATGAGAAGTTCCCTTGGTATCTCTAATTTTCTTGAAGAGATCGCTAGTCTTTCCCATTCTATTGTTTTCCTCTATTTCTTTGCACTGATCACTGAGGAAGGCTTTCTTATCTCTCCTTGCTATTCCTTGGAGCTCTGCATTCAAATGGGTATGTCTTTCCTTTTCTCCATTGCCTTTTGCATCTTTTCTTTTCTCAGCTATTTGTAATAATTCCTCAAGTTATTTAGGCCTAAAATCTTGTTAATGCCTTTAATCCTTCTCTTTCTCTCAAATCCTACATGCAGTTCGTTGGCAAACTCAGTCTCCCGTCAAATAAATTTATCCCCCCGCCCCCGCTACCCCCCTCCGTGTTCACCCTGTCATCTCCTATCTCCTGGATTATTTCAGACAGTTTCTAATTGGACTCATTGTACCTGCATTTGCCCCTAGTTGGTCTGTTCTCAACCTAGCAGCCAGAGTGAGTCCATTAAAACATAAGCCACATCAAACCTTCCAGTAACTTCCCATCTCAATCCGAGTAAAATCTGTAAGACCTACGTATTGGTTGCTTCCCAGTGGCTCAGTGGGTAAAGAATCTGCTACCATGCAGCAGACGGAGGACACAAGTGTTCAGTCCCTGGGTCGGGAAGATCCTCTGGAAGAGGAAATGGCAACCCGTGCCAGTATTCTTGGCCGGAGACTCCTATGCACAGAGGAGCCTTGTGGGCTACAGTCCATGGGGCTGCAGAATCAGACATGGCTGAAGTGACTGAGCATGCACGTGTATTGGTTACATAACGCTATAAAACCTAGTAGCTTAGAACAGTAGTCATGAATTATAGCTCATGTGTCTTCAGGTCAGCTGTCCAGGCTATACATGGCTGAGTAGCTATTACTTTTCACTTACTTTGACCCATTATATATGACCAAAAGCAGTGGGCTTAATTCTGAGTTTAATCCTTAAAAAAGCTCATGTTTCCATTTGCTTTTTTGTGCTTCTGCCATCTTTGTTAGCTTGGTTAACCCACTTGTTCTCAAAAAGAAAGTCCTTCTCTACATGCAGCTGGACCACTTAGCCAAGATTATCCTAGATGAACAGATTCCCAAACAACCCACACTTGCATGAATTAGTTCAGGTCAGATCAGCAGAGCCATCTGGCTGCCAAAGCATTTCCAATGGCTAAACTTAAAGCCAAAGAAAGTACACTGCCTTTATAATGAGGGCATGCCAAGGGCATGAATAAGGAGTGCTAAAAATCTGGGGTCAGTAACACATTCTCCCCAGTCCCTGCATGTTTTGCCCACTGTTAGACCCTAGACTCCTTTTCCTACTTCTCTCTTGTTTACTTTGCTTTGCCATCTGGCTTCGTCCCTTCTGAAACATACCAGATTCACTGATGTCTCAGGCATTTTGCATTTATTTTCCCTTCTGCTTGGAATGCTTCCTCCCCACTCCAGAAATCCATATGGTTGCTTACATATTTTACTTCCTGTCTTTTATTCAGAAGTCATCAGCACAGTCTTTGTTTAAAGAATAGTAAGAGGAAGACCTGAAGCTCCAAATTCTCCCAGAAATTTCAATTTATTTTTAGATAATACTTATGGAGAAAGAGATAGATAAGAATATTCACTTTTATGATGTTTTTAATTATTAAATTTATTCATTTAATATATGACAGACCATTCTGCCAGTAGTATAAAATGGCATTTGTATATGAGTTTTTCCAATTGCTTGTAAATATGTGAATACTAGAGCATTTCATGATAATATTTAATTGTCAGACTGTTGTATTTTCCTATATAGGGCTGTAATCAGTGATCCAGAGCAAAATTTAACCTCTGAGAAGCAAGAAATTGCTCATATCCTTCCAGATTCAAAGCTGGCACCTATTCGATTTAGGAAAAGAACACTACATGAAACGAAGTAAGAAGGTCTTTATATAAAATAAGGATGTAGTATGTTATAAGTATATTTTTCAAATGTACTTTTGTATCTAATGGAAATTTTTTCCTTTGTGTTTTTAGTTTTTCTGTATAAAGGAAAGTGGAATTTTTGGAGTTCAGATCCCAGTTTTGTCACTTTAAGATATTGGGGTAAACTTTGCCCTCCAGATGTTCTATTTATAATTTAGGAATGGCAGCCAGAAATTTAGGCAATAATACATGTGAAAAGACACAAGGTAGTAACCGAGACATTTGTATGTGCATAATGTATGTTGGCTGAATTTCGATGACATAATATATTCAAAATTAGTATTTTTTAAAAAATATTACTTTTTGCCTTTTACAAAGTACAAAGTACCAAGTCCTTTGTGAAGCACAAAGTACTTGGTTTGGAGTGGACTTTTATGGTTCGCTGGTGCAGTCCACTGGAAGTTCTCACCAACTTCACTGATAATTGACATTGAGCCTCAGATTTAATAGAATAGAAAACCCACCAGTTCTTAGAGCAGTTTTTTAATATTTTCAGATTGTTATAATTGTCAGTACTTTCTTATAACTTTGGTCTTTTGTCTCATTCTTATCTTATTTCTAGAAGCCTTATCTTATTTTCTAGAAGTTTCCATACCTTTAAATATTTGAAGGTATCATGTATTAATTTCCTATTGCAGCTGTAACAGATTACCACAAACAGTATTTTTAAAACGACACAAATTTATTCTCTTCCACTTCTGGAGTTCAGAAACCTACAATCAAGGTGCTGACAGGACTGCATTCCTTCTGGAGGCTTCAGGGAAGAATCGCTTCTTTGCCTTTTTCAGCGTCTAGGGGCTGCCTTTATTCCTTGGCTTGTGGTCCCTTCTTCCTTCTTCCAAAGCAGAGGAGTGTTATTACTCTGCTGTTCCTCTTCTGTAGGTATCACATATCCTTCTGCTTTCCTTTTATAAAACACTTGTAATTGCACTGAACCTACCTGTATAATCCTGGTTAATCTCATCTCCAGATCTCTAACTTAATCACGTTTGCAAAGTCCCTGTTATCATGTGTAAATTAATTATGTGTCCTGAAGGTTAGGATATGAGTATCTTTTAGGGGCCATCACTCAGCTACCATATGTCTAAACTTCTCTTTCTTAAAGTAAACTTTTATAGAAATAAAACATTCATTCACAAAGTGTACACATTTCAAATGTACAGCATAGGAATTTTCACAAACTGCACAAAACGTATGTGTTATTCCTAGACCAGGAAATAGATCAGCACCCCAGAAACCACCCACGTGCTGCCCCTCAGTTACTCCACAGCTCCTCTGCCACCCCCGGGTAACGTCTCCATCCTAACATTGTAGATTGTTACTCTCTGCTTATAAATTTACATGAACTCACAAAGCTTGGACTCTGAGTCTGAATTCTTTTGCTTAACGTTATGTTTATGAGTTTAATCTGTGTTATTTGTAGTTGTCCTCTATCCTCATTACTGTACAGTATTTTCTTGTATGAATACACCACAGTTTGTTTATTCACAGCTGTTGGTGGACATTTGGCAGTTTATGAACAGTGCTGCCATGAACTTTAGTGCATGCCTTTTGGTGAACATATGTACTCATCTCTGCTCAGTACTCACTTAGAAGTGGAATTGCTGGCCCGTTTACTATGCATATGTTTAGCTTTAAAGAATACTGCCAAATAGTCTTCCAAAGTGGTTGCTGCAATTAAAACTCCCACCGGTAGCAGTAAGAAGGTGCTAGTAGCACCGTATCTTTACAAGTACTGGTAATTATCTATATTTTTCATTTTAGTTCCTCTTATGGGTATCAGTCAGTTCAGTCACTCAGTCCTGTCTGACTCTTTGTGACCCCATGGACTGCAGCACATCAGGCTTCCCTGTCCATCACCAACTCGTGGAGCTTGCTCAAACTCATGCTTATCAGGTTGGTAATGCCATCCAACCATCTCATCCTTCGTCGTCCCCTTCTCCTCCTGCCTTCGATCTTTACCAGCATCAGGATCTTTCCTAAACTGTCAGTTCTTCACATCAGGTGGCCAAAGGATCGGAGTTTCAGCTTCAGCATCAGTCCTTCCAATGAACACCCAGGACTGACCTCCTTTAGGATGGACTGGTTGGATCTCCTTGCAGTCCAAGGGACTCTCAAGAGTCTTCTCCAACACCACAGTTCAAAAGCATCAATTCTTTGGCACTCAGCTTTTTTTACAGTCCAACTCTCACATCCATACGTGACTACTGGAAAAACCACAGCTTTGACTAGATGGACCTTTGTTGGCAAAGTAATATCTCTGCTTTTTAATATGCTGTCTAGGTTGGTCATAACTTTTCTTCCAAAGAGCAAGCTTCTTTTAATTTCATGGCTGCAATCACCATCTGCAGTGATTTTGGAGCCCCCAAAGTAAATTCTGTTACTGTTTCCATTGTTTCCCCATCTATTTGCTGTGAAGTGATGGCACCATATGCCATAATCTTCATGTTTTGAATGTTGAGTTTTAAGCCAGTTTTTTCACTCTCCTCTTTCACTTTCATCAAGAGAATCTAGTTCTTCACTTTCTGCCATAAGGGTGGTGTCATCTGTGTATCTGAAGTTGTTGATATTGCTCCTGGCAATTTTGATTCCCGCTTATACTTCATCCAGCCCAGCATTTGTCATGATGTACTCTGCATATAAGTTAAGCCTTGACGTACTCCTTTTCCGATTTGGAACCAGTCTGTTGTTCCATGTCCAGTTGTAACTGCTTCTTGACCTGCATACAGATTTCTCAGGAGGCAGGTCAGGTGGTCTGGTATTCCCATCTCTTTAAGAATTTTCCACAGTTTGTTGTGAGCCACACAGTTCAAAGGCTTTGGCATAGTCAATAAAGCAGAAGTAGATGTTTTTCTGGTATTCTCTTGCTTTTTTGATGATCCAATGGATGTTGGCAATTTGATCTCTGAATCTTCTGTCTTGTCTAAATTTAGCTTGAACATCTGGAAGTTCATGGTTCATGTACCATTGAAGCCTGGCTTGGAGAATTTTGAGCATTACTTTGCTAGCTTATGAGATGAGTAGAGTTGTGTGGTAGTTGAACATAGGTATATATTGGTGATTTTACGGGTATATATTGGTGATTTTCACTTACATTTCACTAAAGACTAATGATGTTGAGCACTTCTGCATATGTTTGTTTGTCATCTGGGTATCCTCTTACAGGATATCCTATATAGTCCCTTCAGGTCTATTGGGTTATCTTTTCCATATTGATTTGTGGAACTTACTTATATATTCTAGTTATAAGTCCTTTTTCAGCTATATTTGTTAGAAGTGTATTTTCCTATCCTCTGGTCCCCTTTTCATTCTCTTTTGATGATGTCTTTTGATGAACAAGAGTTGCTAAATTTATTGTAGACCAGTTTACCAATCTATCCATTTATTGTTAGTGTCCTTTGTATCATTACAAAATCTCTCCCTACCACTAACTCCTCTCTCTGACTTGTAATGCCACTTATGTCATATATGAAGTTGTTACAAATGTATGGTTGGTTTCTAGGTAGTGGTGGTGGTGGTTGTTGTTTTTTCAGTCTCATCTACCTGTTATGCCTCCCTGCACCAGAATTATCCTGTCTTAATTAGTACTGTTATACATTAAATACTTAAAGCTTGTTTAGCTTTAGTATTATCTTGGCACACTTTGGCTCCTTCCTCTTCAATATAAGTTTTAGATTTAGCTAGTCTAGTTCTACAAAAAATCCTGTGGGGGTTTGCTTAGAATTAGTGAATGGATGGACTTCACTGCCCTTAGTCATTATTCCCAGAGGAAGAGAAGAAGAAGATCCTGCTCCATAGAGCGGGAAGCAGGCATAGGCACGTGTAGTGCAGGCCTTCCTCTGCTCTTGGTCCTTGACCCAGCTGTCTGCAGAAGTGCACACTCTGTCCCGTGCACCGAGCTTCACAGGGCGCCTCCCCAGTGGGAATGAGTGGGCTAGTCTGCTTAAGTCTAGTGTTAAGGACTTAGCTTGTTGTTGCTCCATTTCTAAACCATGATTTCCAACTGCTTTAGCAATAAGAAAATTTATATGTGAGTCTTCTTCCACCTTATTCTTATTTCTCCATCGGTTAAGAACTTGGAGAAGTATTGGTGCTATGTATTGGATACCAAAAACTCCAACATGGAACTTCCCATTTTATAATATAAATGCCTTTTTTTTTTTTTTGTCTCTTCAAGAAGACTCTAGAATCCTTGAAGCTGTTATTTCAATCTATCACTGTTAAACTGAGTTCTGTTTACCTTTGAGAAGCAATATAATGTAATGGTTATGAGCAATTTTTTTTTTTTTGGCTATGCCATGTGCTAACTGTTTAACTGTATAAACCTTATTTTTAGAATGGGGATAATAACACTTAATTCATTGAGTTACTACAAGCATTAAATGAACCAATACACATTAAAAAGATTTTAACACAGACTAGTGTCTGGGAAGTTCTTAAAAAATAGTAGCTATTATTGTTATTGCTTTTATTTTCTCAGCATTTAGAATTATTTCAGGCACATAGTGGGCGCTCAATGAACACGTTATTACTAATGGATTAAAGTGAATTGAGATGACCAAACTTTCATGGCTCCATTCTGTGTTCAGAACTCTCATTTGATTTACAGGTTCTTATTTGCTGTATGTTGCTTACCTTTCATTGAGACCTAGATTTTTATAGAGGTATGACATTTCAAGATCTCAGTGAGCTACACACTTACTGTTTACAGTATTGCAATTTCATTATAGCTGCAGTTTTATGGGAATATCATAAAACTACTTAGGAAGGGACATAAAGAGACATCACTGAATCTTCAGAGCAGAATATTGGTAGTAAGGTGTCAAAGTGTGTGTCATTGGGTTTTGCTTCATATTATTAAACAGAATTTTAGGACTGGCAGTCTTTGTGAGATCATTCAGTGCCATCTAAAAGCCATAAAGACTAAATAACTGATTTGAGGTCTCACAGCTAGAACTATGGCCTCATCCAGCACTCTTTGTCTCTACCCTGTTTTGGCAAGGAATATTTTTGGCTACCCATCACTGAAGACCTGACTGACAGTGGCCTAAACGAATCAGGATTTATTTTCCTTATACAACCGGCTGCTTGGAGGTGGCCAGCTGTTGGTTTTAGTTCAGTGGCTCAGTGAGGCACAGCTCTGGGCTGGCTTCCCTGAGACCTTTCCGGTTGCCCGATGGCTACTGTGGCTTCCAGCATCATATCCCTGCCATGTTCACAGGCAGGGACTCTTTCCGGGCCGGTCTCTCATCAGGACAAAAGAAAGTCTTTCCTGGAAGTCTACTGGAAGAGCTGGGTCCCTTAGTCACTTCTAGTTGTAAGAGGCTAAGAATGCAAATCCTGTGATGGGAGAGAGGCAAAGAAGAGGCTTAGACATGGCTGTTGGTTAGCTTCGCTGCAGTGCCAGGCACAAATATGCGACCTCTCTTTCATACAGGCTGTCCTAGCACTTTGATATGATATGTTCCGGCAGAGAAGTTATTCATGTATTATATACAATTTGTTGTTTTTGCTTAGTTGCTAAGTCATGTCCGACTCTTTTGCGACCTCATGGACTGTAGCCCACCAGGCTCCTCTGTTCATGGAATTTTCTGCTGAAGGATACTGGAGCGGGTTGCCATTTCCTGCTCCAGGGTATCTGCCTGATCCAGGAATCAAACCTACGTCTCCTGCATTGGCAGGTGGATTCTCTACCACTGAGCCGCCAGAGAAGCCCATTATATACCACAGCTCAGGGTTCTTTCTTCTGTGTCTGCCATAGCAATAGCAGTCCGGAATAAAAAGAGGTTTAAACCTCATCTTTATCCAATATGTGCATTTGAAAATACTGATGTAACTCTTTGGTACTTTTCTTATCTAATGTAGATATTTTAAAAATAATTATTAACAATTGTATTTCTTACCAGGATAAGAACCCAGTCTACATTAACTGAAAATATCCTTTCTCATAAAGTGCAGTTTGATGGTAGAATCATATCAAGGTAATTGCGACTTTATTACATTTTTTAATCCTATGATTATTAAAAGGTATTTTCTTTTCAAATAGAGATAGCAATAATGAAGTTAGTTAAATTTTTTACATTTAAGTGAATTTACCACACCATTTTTAGGTAATATATATTTAATCTCTTACAAAAATTATGAGGAGCATGAGTCTAAAAGAAAAACATTTTAATTAGAAATTATTTAAAATGTGATTTTAAAATGTCTTTCAAAAAGAAATAAAAGTGAATTTTTAAAGATACATGTTACTACTACAAGATTCTAAACTACTTAAATATTAACCTTTATGTAATTTATTTAACTTCACTTTAATGGCTTAAAGTAACAGTAGATGTAGTAAAGTGACATTGGTAGATGTAGTAAAGTGACAAGGAAGGTGGTTCTTAAATCTGTTATCTAGTCTTGCAAACTGCCAGTAACACATAATGCTACTTGATGTTCTTCATGAATATTAAAGGTAAAGTGGCTTTTTAGAAATAAGCATATTTGTTCAGTGATTTTAAAATTTCCATGACAAAAGGTGATAAATGTATATCTATCTTGTGGCTTCTTACAAGCTCAACATTTTTTTAAGGTCTTTCACTATCTTAAAAGTCTAAGCCAAATTAGTAATCTACATTGTCATATATCCATATGCATGTTAGTATAAGATAAAGCTTTTTTCTCCATCCAAATCAGAATTAAGTTGACTTTGGCAAGCTCTGTCATTTTTTCCTTGTGGTTTCCCATAACCATGCATTTGAGCAAATCCTGGTATCTCTGTTTGACACATAGAATCCATCTATCATTAAATATGAAAAGTATCCCATTTGAAAATCTTTGGTACCATTTTCTTTTTCTAGAAATGGACGTGATGCTTGCAGAGAGCTGGTCGGATTCTTTTTCACACATGACCAGTCCCTTACAATTTATGAGTATCGGCAATTTGGGAAAAACAGGTATGCCATTAAACATCATTACAGCTCTCAAGAGGACTATTTCCCAGAGAAGCTGAATAATTTCACATTTTTGTCATTTAACTTCTAGAACAAATGTGCTTCCTTTTATTCAAAAAAACATTTATTGTCATCAGTGTGGACGAAGAAAAGGAAAGCAGTACCGACTTGGTGATCTTTATATTGTAAGTTCAGTGTGTGTGCGCTCATGTTTTACTACCTGGTGTTGGATTTTGAGGGATCCTGTGGGGCTAGGGGAGCAGGGTTTCTCGTTCCCAGTTTATTCTTTTCCCTCTTTCCTGGGCAGGGGCATTTATGTTGGCCAATGGTTGATGTTTCTCTAGGAGAGGGGGTGCCTCCCAGGTCCAGATCCCAGTGGTCTGAATCTAAGCATAGCGTTTATTCCTTGTGACCCTATTCTGCTCCCCACTCCTCCCAACCTACCCTGCAATGGAAGCCCAGAGAGCTGGTATTTTGCTGCTTTTAAAGGCTGTACCACTGGGTCAGCGGTTACTTCAGTAGTACCAGGAGTAATTCTCCACCTAATGCAGGCTTATCTTCTGGGGACATACATTTTTTCTCCACACAGAGGGGTGCTTGGCTTCTGGAGCTGTCATAGATCTCCTGGTTAGCTCACCTTCCTTGTGATTTGCCTGCTTGGCACAAGTCCTGGTGTGTGGCATATCACAAGGATTCCTTAGTGTGAATTGATCATAGGTAATGTTGGAAGTTGTACACTGCTCTGAAATTTGAAATGATCACATTCATGTTATCTCACTACCCACAATGATCATTCATATAAAACATATACTCATAGGCTAAGCATTGGAAATAGAACTGTAAATAACTTGAAAAGAATCCTTGCTTTTGTGGGAATTATATTCTAACTGGAAAGAGATCAGAGGGCCAGATAGGCAGGGCAATGACCCAATTTTGCAGAGTCAAAGGAGGCTTCTTCAGGGAGTGCCATCCAACCTGGACATAGGCAGGCCAGGATATGTAGATGGAAGAGGGGAGGCAAGGCTTTCAGGTGAGAAGACAGGTCATGCAAAGAACAAAAGCTCAAAAGACATGGCTTTTTTTGAGAACTGAAAGGAGTTCAGTCCTACTGAACTCGACTTCAAGGTGGGGACCAGCAAGAGGCAAATGAGAACTTGCTAAGAGTGGCCTTTTGTTAAAGACTTATCTAAAATGTCTTGGGGAGTCACTGAAAGGTAAGAAGGTGGATGGAATGAAAGGAGGTAGCATCAGTAGGTTTGTGATTTAGACAGATTTCTCTGGTTGCGGTCTGGGGAATGGATTGAAAACTAGTACAAAGGACCAGATTGCATTGAATTACAGTACACATATCAAGTAGTCTCTATTGTCTAAATAATAATCTCAAGAGAGCTTATATACATTTCAAAGAGTAGAGAAAGTACTTATAGTTTTCTAAAGTAAATGCTCTAGGAAAAAGGAGAGAAATTTCTCCCCTTATTTTCAAAAGAGATAGTTAAGCATATTATTTTAAATTTGTGTTTATTTATATTTGACTATATTGCCGGGAGAAATATCAATAATCTCAGATATGCAGATGACACCACCCTTATGGCAGAAAGTGAAGAGGAACTAAAAAGCCTCTTGATGAAAGTGAAAGAGCAGACTGAAAAAATTGGCTTAAAGCTCAACATTCAGAAAACTAAGATCTTGGCATCTGGTCCCATCACTTCATGGCAAATAGATGGGGAAACAGTGGAAACAGTGTCAGACTTTATTTCTTGGGCTCCAACATCACTGCAGATGATGACTGCAGCCATGAAATTAAAAGACGCTTACTCCTTGGAAGGAAAGTTATGACCAACCTAGACAACATATTAAAAAGCAGAGACATTACCCTGCCAACAAAGGTCCGTCTAGTCAAGGCTATGGTTTTTCCAGTGGTCATGTATGGATGTGAGAGTTGGACTGTGAGGAAAGCGGAGCGCCGAAAAATTGATGCTTCTGAACTGTGGTGTTGAAGACTCTTGAGAGTCCCTTGGACTGCAAGGAGATCAAATCAGTCCATCCTAAAGCAGATCAGTCCTGGGTGTTCATTGGAAGGACTGATGCTGAAGCTGAAACTCCAATACTTTGGCCACCTCATGCCAAGTGTTGACTCACTGGAAAAGACCCTGATGCTGGGAGGGATTGGGGGCAGGAGGAGAAGGGGATGACAGAGGATGAGATAGCTGGATGGCATCACTGACTCGATGGACGTGTGTTTGAGTAAACTCTGGGATTTTGTGATGGACAGGGAGGCCTGGTGTGCTGTGATTCATGGGGTTGCAAGGAGTCGGACACGACTGAGCAACTGAACTGAACTGAACTGACTGATATTTGAGAAACTCAGAAATTAAAATAACAACAATTTTCTAAGTTTGGATGAAGGATTTTCTAGGGGAATTTTTTCACCAAAGCCTTGATTCTCTAAACAGGTTAAGCTTAGTTTTCAGTTCAGTTCAGTTCAGCCGCTCAGTCGTGTCCAACTCTTTGCGACCCCATGAACCGCAGCACACCAGGTGTCCCTGTCCATCACCAACTCCGGAGTCCACCGAAACCCATGTCCATCAAGTCGGTGATGCCATCCAGCCATCTCATCCTCTGTCGTCCCCTTCTCCTCCTGCCCTCAATCTTTCCCAGCATCAGGGTCTTTTGAAAGCTTGGTTTTACATTTATGTAATATTTGTTATCAGAATACCAGGTGAAAGAGGACTTCCTTGGTGGAGCAGTGGATAAGAATCCCGCTGCCAGTGTAGGGGCCGTGGGTTGGATCCCTGGTCTGGGAAGATCCCACGCGCCATGGAGCACCTACGCCCTTGCACCACAGCTCGTGAGCTTGCACTGCAGAGCCCGCAGGCCACAGCCGCTGAAGGCCGCGTGATCGAGTCTGCGCTCCGCGGAGAGGAGCCACTGCGGGGAGGAGCCTCACACTGCAGCAGAGGGGGCCCCACTCTCTGCAGCTGGAGAAGGCCTGCATAGAGCAACGGAGGCCCCGCACAGCAGCAAACACCTACATGCGATTGTGTTCAAAATACCGGGCGAAAGAGGCTAATGCATCGGTCATAGTTCAGCAGTGGGCAGCACATCTCTCTGTAGATCAGTAGCTCTATTTCTATATTTTGGAGTGTCATAATTTCCACGGAGATAATTTGTTCTTTTTTTCCTCTGATTCTTAAAAAAAAACACAACTGAAATTCTTCTTATTTTTTTTCATGTCAATTGTTACATCTAAGATTGTTCAAATTGGGAGATTGTGAAATTAGTTCTATATTCCTATATTATTAGCTGAAGCCTGTGTGGTTTCTAAATATTCTCTCAATATACTTATTTATTAGTATAAAAAAAGTATACTACATTAGATGTAATCAAAATTGAATATTTAAAATTAGTTGTATTTTACTTCTTATATACTTCATAGTTAAAATAATTCATTTGTTAACTTCTTTAGGGTGCAAACTTGACGTTTTTGAGCTCTGATCATCCCAGACTTCCAGAAAGTATAAAAGAAAACACAGTGCTTACACTTCGAATCACGGATATTGACTGGAGAGCTTTGGATTCTCTCAAGTAAGTCACACATGCATTTGTAATTTTAGATGTATTAATATTTTTTATTATATTAAAATTAGATTCTGTATCAAAGTGTTTTGATTTTAGTTAAGATTTATATTTAAAAAAATAAAACATAGCTATACATGTCTATTTTATGTGCTATATCTTGTACTCAAATACGCTCCATGTGTGGGAACAGTTACAATCAAATGGAGATTTAGATGTCCCATTTTAAGTTAGTTAAAGTACTTTATTAATTTGCCTATACTATAACATTTTAATTTTAGTAAATGCTACAAAGTAATACATTTTAAAAAATGAGATACAGTATATTATAATAACTTTTCCCATGTTTTTAGAGTGCTGCCTCTTCTAAGCACTAAAAAAATCTTGGGTCCCACATGCTTGTGGTATTCATTGATTGATAATATACATAGTGAAAAAATAATGCTATGAATCAAAAGCTTTAAATTAATTTGAGTTGTTTTTTTTTTTTAAATTGCTGAAAATATTTATGCTATTCTTGTGGAGTGCTTTTTTGGTCAAGATTACAGTAACTGGTGTACCGTCAGTGCATTAGAGGCCATTATGGCCTCATAGCCATAAACTGGCTATAAGGAAGTCTGTGCTTGTCTTTTACTGTATTGTTCAATATGATTGCATTTTTTTCTTTGCTTTTTAAAATAGTGTATTTACATTTAAAGGTAAAACTGATTTTAAATAATAATTTTAATTAAGTTTTTAAATAGAAGATTGAAATAATTATAAAACTGAATATAATGCTTAAAGGTAGTTCTTGGGAGATGTAAGGAGTTTAGTCTTGATTTAGCATATTCAGGATTAAGGCAGCAAGCATTAAAGCAGCAAGCAAAGGTGGGAGACTTGATTAATCTCTAAGTACTCTTCTATCTTTCTTTGAGAATTTTTTGAGTCTAAAGCAAGGAGATCTTAGAGTTCCTGTACTAAGACTGCAAAACAGTATATTTGTATTATGGCGAACATGTCAATTGCAGAACTGATTCTGTGGAACATGATGATGTAACCAATGAAGAAGCTAATGATAGGATGATTTTCAAGGCCATTCAAGGTGTGTATCATTACTATACTCTCAAATAGTTTTAATTTTCAACCATTTTCTTTGTAAGGAGTAAAGCAGTATTTTCCAGATATTACTTTGTTTTATGACACTTCATTTATATTGCCTATTTGCTTCCTTTTTATTTTAGAGACAAATACATATTTAAAAATATTTTTAGGATTTCTCCTACTTCAATGAGTCTAACTGAATAACTAGTATTATATCATTTATGAACTTAAAAATTTTAGAAAGCACTAGATAGTGTGCTTGAGATGGATATGTGATTTTTACAATATAGTACTCATTTTATATTGTGGTATCATAAAAAGATTTGTGGTGGCCTAGTGTAGAAAAAAAATACTTGACTGGAAGCCCTGTTTGGACTCTCCATTCAGTAGACGTGTGACTTTGTGTATTTCTCTTGTACCTCTTTCTTTATGTCTAAAATGGGTATAATAACCTCATTAACTTTCAGAGTTGTTGTAGATAATATGTGAAATATATGTAGGTTTGTACACTAAAATATTTTAAAGATTTGTTTCTAGAGTCTACTCTTGTAATTAGTACAGTTTATGAGGTTCAAATAGACAAGTCCTTTGTTGACTCTCATAGTCAAGAAGGCAGGAAGACATTAAACCAGTAATCACAGAAATCAACAATAATTTATAAATTTTGATAAGTCCTGATTTATCATATAAAGATGATATGGGAGTAACAAGGCTAAAAGCAGATTTTAAAGTTGTCTAGGATTGGTATTTGATCTCTGAAATATTCTTGATGCTATTGTTAATAAAGTTTATTCTATCATGATCAGTATGATTTGTCACCCTTGTATCTAGTGACATTTTTTTTCCCTCTAAGCAGTATATTTAATAACTGCTTCGGTAAAGTTACCTGTATTTTCTTAAGTGAAGATGGTACAAACTGCATCAGATGAAATCTGTCCCACAAAGAGAATGGGCCTAGGGATATAACTTCTTATAAATTCCTAGCAAAAAGGGTTACTTTAAGTGTAAAAGTATAGGATAGCATTCTTTTGTATGTGTGTGTGTGTGTGTGTGTGTTGGCATTTAATTTTTTTTATTATTATTTTTTTCATTTATTTTTATTAGTTGGAGGCTAATTACTTTACAATATTGTAGTGGTTTTTGTCATACATTGACTTGAATTAGCCATGGATTTACATGTATTCCCCATCCCGATCCCCCCTCCCACCTCCCTCTCTACCCGCTCCCTCTGGGTCTTCCCAGTGCACCAGGCCCGAGCACTTGTCTCATGCATAGGATAGCATTCTAAAACCTTGATGTTATTAAATATATGCTACAATTTGAAGATTTCAAATGATTTTAGAAATTTTGAACTGATAAACTGTCAGGTACTTCACTCAAAAATTTGTAATTCAGTTGGTAATAACAAAGAAAGAGGAAAAATATTAAAAAATATAGGCCCATCAGGTGAAGTGGAAGCCTGGAAAATTTTTTAAAAATGAAGATTTTATTTGTGATGCTGAGGTTATTTTCATGCTGATAAAGTGAACCGTTATTTTCCTATATTTAAAATATAACACTCTCACCACACAGTGGTGCTAAAGCTCTGATATATTTCACGTGTGATTTTGTGTATAACCCACTTGACTAAAAGCATTCTATTTTTCAAAGCCTTTTGCCAGTCATACATATGATCTGGTTGCATATTCACATCCCTTATATCAGATATATCAACTTTTTTTTCTTACCAGAGAGACAATTGCAATTTGATTCATTTATGCATAGGAATAATTAGTTTCCATCACTCTTCTTCCTAAACAGACATGCTGAGAGAACAACTACATAAAAGAGGTGTTCGTATTTTGACTGGATTGGGAAAATACCTTCAACAACTGGACAAAGAAGGAAATGGACTTTTAGATAAGGCAGATTTTAAGCAAGCTCTAAAATTATTTCGCTTAGAAGTGTCTGAAAATGTAGGTACCACAGATGATTCTCCGCAGTGAGTGACTATTATTCTTAAGTGGACTTATTCACTTTTTTACTGAAGTTTTTGTAGTTCATTTGTCTCCTTCTTTATGCCTCATTATCAGTATTAAGCTGTTAGAAAAATCCTGTTGATTTTTTAAATGTCAACATGCATCCCTCCTTCATATGCTTATTAAGAACCTAATAAGCAAGCATTGTTCTAACACTGAGAAGACATACTTTGTACTCTTAAGGTCTTTATAATCAAAAGAAAGAAAGATATAAATGATTACAGAAAAAGCATGCTAAGTGTTAAAGAGAGAATGCTTTTGGAACATATGAGATAAATTGCAAGCCACGTTGTGGAGAAGGAGAAGGAAGTTCATGGGATTTCTGGAGTGGGCATGTATCAGAACTGAGTTTTGAAGGATGAGGAGGAATTAGGCAAACAAGAGGGGAGGAGGAGCATGGACAGTGGCTACTTGAGGAGAGGGAGAAGCATATGGGAAGGCTTCAAGAGGAGAGGCGGTGTGACCATTCCAGGAATCGCCCCAAAGCCTTTACACCCACGGTTCCCTCCACTGTGAGTGGAGGTCCAGCAGACCTCTGCGTCTGTGGGCTGGATTTTCTCATCACTCAGGTTTTCTCTACTCAGAGCACTTCACTGACGCCTCCACCTAAAGGCGCATCCCGTCCCAACCCTGATCCTTTCTATACCATTTACCCAAAGTGTGAATGTTTTTTTAATGCCACTTCATATAGATTCTCTTATTATTAGTGGTCCTTATCCTATTGGAGTCATTCCAGTAAGTGAAGTGACTTCTTAATTGTCACAGATATAATACACTACAAATAATTAAATGGTCAAATGCAAGTAAATGGCAGCATATTTATTGAAAGGAATGAATTTAAAATGATATACTTGATTTATTACCACTCTTAAATGTTTCTGAACTTTATGGAACTATCTCCATTGCAGAGTTCCTCTAAATACGCTTTCTTAGTACCTTTGATTGGATTTATATGCAACTTTTTGGAATTTCCTTAAATCTACTACCTTGTCTAGGGCTAGGTATAGCCCTAAACAAAAGATAAAACAAAATACTATGATTATTATAGTCATAGCCATATGTAACTTAAAGTTGTAACAATAGTCTCTCTGTGATTATTTCTAGGATTTTGAGTCTTTGTGGCTAATTCTAAATAGCAGTGGTAATGGCAACGGCCATGGCAGGGCTGATTACGGAGAATTCAAACGTGCCATAATCGGTGAAATGAATGAATATAGGAAATCATTTGTTCGAAAGGTAACTTTGTAAAGTAACCTTTCAAATAGTTACTTTTACTAGATGGTTAGGTTCATTCTTAAATCGTTAATGAATTACCATGGGAAAAGTTTTAAATCCCTTTCCCTGCAGTGTACTGTGGGTTTAGTAAAGCACAAAAACACATATACATGTACAAATCTACCCATTATACCACAAAACAACCTATGTCTAAGGAAAATACTGTAAAAAGAAAATAAAATCTGAAATTAAATTTCAGTTTTCAAATTGTTAATTCCATAAATTGCTGGCTCCATATAAGCTATATGTCTATATCAATTATTAAATATTTCCCCAAGCCTCAGTTTCTTATCTCACAGCACTGGTCTAAGATAATACATGTAAAATTATTAGCATCATAGCTGTCCAAGTGTCCAAGCTCAATGCATATTATCTTAGGATGATGACTTAAAGATGTTTCTCTACTTTTAAAATATGCTTGCTAAATGTTAAAATGAAGATTAAAATGACCATGTTAAACAATAATTTAAAAAAAGAGCCCTGAGTTTTGTAGGAGAAAACATAATAACTTTGGTTCTAGTAGCCATTTTTAAAGCATACTTTTGAAAATGAAGTTTTTCTTTTGTATATGTACCTAATATGAAATGCATATATATCCCATATTGGAACAAAGATATCGTGTATGGAGTAGTCTGAACAATTACATTGGGCACAAATGGAAAATATAAATATCTATATCTTTACTGGTCAAAAGGCAAGATAAAAACCTTATGTTAAATTCACCACATAATGCTTATAAATTTGCATTCATTTTTACTTTACATGTCCTAGTGATGGGTGTGAGTGTCTAGAACAGAAACTGAAGGGCTGTCTCCTTTGTAAGTCTCGGTCCTGGGAATCAGTTCAGTTCAGTTCAGTCACTCAGTCGTGTCCAACTCTTTGCGACCCCATGAACTGCAGCATGCCAGACTTCCCTGTCCATCACCAAATCCCGGAGCCTACTCAAACCCATGTCCATTGAGTCGGTGATGCCATCCAACCATCTCATCCTCTGTTGTCCTCTTCTCCTCCTGCCTTCAATCTTTACCAGCACCAGGGTCTTTTCTAAGCAGTCAGTTCTTCACATCAGGTAGCCAAAGTATTGGAGTTTCAGCTTCAACATCAGTCCTTCCAATGAACACCCAGGACTGACCTCCTTTAGGATGGACTGGTTGGATCTCCTTGCAGTCCAAGGGACTCTCAAGAGTCTTCTCCAACACCACAGTTCAAAAGCATCAATTCTTCAGCACTCAGCTTTCTTTATACTCCAACTCTCACATCCATACATGACCACTGGAAAAACCATAGCCTTGACTAGATGGACCTTTGTTGGCAAATTAATGTCTCTGCTTTTTAATACGCTGTATAGGTTGGTCATAACTTTCCTTCCAAGGAGTCAGCATCTTTTAATTTCATGGCTGCAGTCACCATCTGCAGTGATTTTAGAGCCCCCCAAAATGAAGTCTCTCACTGTTTCCATTGTTTTCCCATCTATTGGCCATGAAGTGATGGGACCAGATGCCATAATCTTAGTTTTCTGAATGTTGAGTTTTAAGCCAACTTTTTCACTCTGCTCTTTCACTTTCATCAAGAGGCTCTTTAGTTCTTCCTCACTTTCTGCCATAAGGGTGGTGTCATCTGCATATCTGAGGTTATTGATACTTCTCCTGGCAATCTTGATTCCAGCTTGCTTCATTCAGCCTGCATTTCTCATGATGTACTCTGCATATAAGTTAAATAAGCAGGGTGACAATATACAGCCTTGATGTACTCCTTTCCCAATTTGGAACCCGTCTGTTCTTCCATGTTCAGTTCTAACTGTTGCTTCCTGACCTGCATACAGACTTCTCAGGAGGCAGGTCAAGTGGTCTGGTATTCCCATCTCTTGAAGAATTTTCAACAGTTTGTTGTGATCCACACTGTCAAAGGCTTTGGTGTAGTCAATAAAGCAAAGGCAGACGTTTTCCTGGAACTCTCTTGCTTTGTCAGTGATCCAGCGGATGCTGGCAATTTTTGATCAGTGGTTTTCTGCCTTTTCTAAATCCAGGGAATAAGCAAAAGTCTTAGTTTGCTAGGGGTACCACAACAAATACCATACACTGGATGACTTATATTGCAGAAAATTATTTTCTCACAATTCTGGAGACTAGAAGTCCAAGATGGAGGTGTCAGCAGGTTGGTTTCTTCCGAGGCTTGTAACTGATTGGCTGTCTTCTCACTGTGTGTTCTCGGGGTCAGCCACCGAGTCTGTGCTGTCTGTGTCCTAATCTCCTCTTCTTACGAGGATGCCAGTAATACTGGATTAGGGTCCACTCTAATGATTTCTTTTTAACTTAGTCACCTATTTAAAGACTCTATCTTCTACAGTCACACTCTGAAGTACTTGGATTTAGGGCTTCAACAAATGAATTATGGAGAGGATGCAATTCAGCCTGCAAGAGATACCGTATATATGTGACATTATTGTAAATAAACAAACTTCATTCTAGTTTTGACTCATCTGCAAATGTGGGATGTTGCTTTGGGTCTGTTGTATGTTTCTGTGGATCCACTCTTTTTCTCAATAAAATACATTTTATGATTCACAGGATTGCATTGAGTTAAAGGAGCAGTAAAGCAAGTAGCATTTCAAAAGGTAGTGTTAAGTTTCAGGAAATAGAGTAACAAAATCCATTTAAAAATAATTTCATTTTCTCATTGATTTTAGTGATAGAATGTTTCAAGTTTACTTTTTGAATCAAAATAGTCCCAGCCATTTATCAACTCCATGTGTCTCCTAGCGTGCGGGCATGCTTAAGTCGATAGCATGGACTCTGCGTCTTCATGGACTGTAGCCCGCCAGTCTCCTCTGTCTAAGGGATTCTCCAGGCAAGAATACTGGAATGGGTTGGCCTTCCCTTCTCTAGGAGATATTCTGGACCCAGGGATCAAACCCTCATCTCCTGCACTGCAGACAGATTCTTTACTGTGAGGTTTTTACCCAACTCCTCAGTGTTAAAAAGAGGAAAGCCAGGGTAACAGAGGTTAAGTTACTTTCTCAAGGTCAGGGTGCTAGAAAGTGGTAGAACTAATGCTTAAGTGCAGGTCACCTAATATCTTGCTCCAGTATCTTTCCCCCTGTATTAATGATGCTCCCTGCATATTCCAGTTTAGTACTTTAAACTGCTTTGTTTGGAGCTCAAAAATAGCCTACTGCAGAATGGAAAATTAGGTTCTAATGATTTCATAGGAAAAAATAACATTTTTCTCTTTATTTAGGCCTTTATGAAACTGGATTTTAACAAAACAGGCAGTGTGTCTATTATAGACATAAGCAAATGTTATTGTGCAAAGAAGCATCCTCAAGTAATTTCAGGTAACTACTACAAGTCAAAATGCACTAGACAGATATAAAGGATAGAAATTTGGACTCTGTGGGAGAAGGCGAGGGTGGGATGATTTGAGAGAATAGCTTTGAAACATGTATATTGTCATATGTGAAACAGATCACCAGTCTAAGTTCGATGTATGAAACAGGGTACTCAGCTGGGGCACTGGGATGACCCAGAGGGATGGGATGGGAGGGAGGTGGGAGGGGGTTTCAGGATGGGGGACACATGTACACCTGTGACTAATTCATGTCAATGTATGACAAAAACCACCATAATATTTTAATGTAATTAGCCTCCAATTAAAATAAATAAATTTAAAAAAAGAAAAAAAAATGCATTAGATTTCAAAAATGTGAGTTAATAGTGTATCTATAATTTATAGCATGGACTTGAGGCCATTAAGAGAGGAAATAGTTAATTTTTTAAACCAGAAATGTGAGAGCTTCTTCATTTAAAAATTCATAGGTCTATTATTTGTACTTATTTTTTTCATTTACATTTATAATTGAGGAGCAAGTCCTCTGAGTTTTATTGTCTGCTTATGGTTGAAGATTTAAGGCAGAATAAGGGAATAAACATACATATGTCTATCAAAAGTTAAAAATACAAAAATTACTTAAAGAAAAAGGTATTTAAGCTGAAATCACTCCTCTTTAACCAGTCATAATACAATCAGAGATACTTATTTCAATAGCTTATTGTTCTAAGCTAAAAAATCAAATTAATTTTTAAAAAGGATGACTTAGATGTTTTATGTTCTCACTTTAAATAGCAAACTAAAGAATTACAATTTTTTTACATATGTGATTCTCAATAGCATCTTCCTGTAGTTTAAAATTAAACATGTTCAATATAACCCACCAGTAGAAATAGCCTACTTAATGTCAGAGATTAAATTAGAATGATTTAATTAACTGGAAGTTCATCCAAGCAAAGATTTTCATAGGCCTCTGAATCCTGAATCCTAGTAATATTTTCTAGTTGCAGTTATGAGTAACTGCTTCATAAAGTAACTAATGCCTTTCACACATTGCATTACTGTGTTAACAGCCTATATATCAGTGAAATTGTTTTCTTCTTTCCTCACTTCTAATGGGAGTGAAACTGAGTTCTCTAAAACATTAACAAATACAAAAATATCTACAGTAGTAGCTGTTATTTTGCCCAAAAATATATAGGATACACTCTATCAGACTTTCTTAAAAGATGCGTCAAATGTATAGTTAAGTCCCCATCATTAAATTCTAGTTCATGCAAGTAAATGTTTAAATAAATTGATGGGTAGTTTGACATAAGATTTCAAATTGCTGAAAAGATTTCATCAGGTGACTTAAGTATTTCTTTTTTTTTTCTTTTTTTTTCCCCATTTATTTGTATTAGTTGGAGGCTAATTACTTTACAATATTGTAGTGGTTTTTGCCATACATTGTATTTCTTTATTGTCAGCCATTTTACTGGACTTTTAAGGACATGGTTTCATAGTCAGTACTATTTTACAGGACACTCCACAGAGGAAGAAATCAAATCATCTTTTCTAGAGACATTAAAAGATGCCTGCAGCAAGTCTGATGAGGTGTCATATGGTGAATTTGAAGATTACTATGAAGGTCTAAGTATAGGGATAGTAGATGATGAAGATTTTGTTAATATCATATGTACTCCATGGGGGATTTAGTTGTTTTTTTTTTTAATGAACATGTCACCAGCACTAAGTGTGGAGAGATGAATGTGAAGTATCAAACACCAGAATGTATATCTCTATGATTCTCTTTATTCTGTTTGTTTTTTGTGCTCTTAAAAAAGCTGAGCCTGGAAAGAGAAGCATTCAGAAAGATAGATGGAAGAGTATATGTATAGTCACACACGTGCATGCCTGTGCTCACCTGTTTATAAGTTTATAACGATCTGTCTTTTTGATTTATTACTTCTCTTGAATATATTTTAGAGGTCATTTTTATTAGCTTTCTTAGGAAAGTAACATCTGTATCAAACAATAGGAGAGCAGCTATGTGAAACCAAGTTTCTTGCCCGTCGATTTTTTTGCTACCTATTCCTCAAAATGTAGTTGACACCATTCTCAATTTGATGAACTGGACTTGGGCCCAAAGCCTATGAGACTGAAATAGTTCTGCTTGCTTCAAACATCTGAAAATGTTAAATGAATTAAAGGATATGCAAAAGAAATTTTCCATGCAGTGTGATTATAGATATTTTCTGTAACATGAATATTTAGAATGATGGAGGTTTACCTCAAAAATGCTTATTTAAGCATTGACTTGTCTTATGATTTCTTGTCTTCCAAATCATGTGCTACTGTTTGTTCAATAGAGCACCGTGTAATTATTCTAGTGACCGGTTCTATCTGTTCTTTTATTCTGTTTTTAACTGTGCAGTTTTTAATCTGTGCAATTCTTATTATCGGCATACAATTGTTATTTAACTAGAAGCAATACAAAGTGGGAAGAGAAATATTTTCTTAGAATATCAAATAAAGATTTTTAAAAGTATATTATCACTTATATGGTCTGAAGGATAAATTAATAATCCTTAACCAGATTGTAAAAAGTTCATTTGTGTCCTAAAATGAATGTATGCTATTCTAAATAGTACCTCTTTTTGGTATACTAAACAACTGAAATGTTTTTTTTTCCTAAATAAATATTTAAAAGTTAGATGCAATCATTTTTTCTAAATTCTTCTATGTTTCTCACTTCTTGGATATACAGAGAGAAGAATAACTTTATAGAGTTGTTTTCAAGTTAATAATTTAAAATTTTATATATTAAGATAACAGATTAGGAAAAAAAACAGTGTCAAGCAAAATAAGAAGTGGTTCAAAATGAAAATACATACTTTATAAAAAATAAACTTTGGCAAATAACTACATTCATCTATACCCTTGGCAACATTATCAGAAGTGTGATGTGTGTGAACACCATAAATTTAAAGTAGTACTTTTTCAAGATTCGAGGAGGTACTAAAACTTTCTGCTGAATAATCAGAAACAAAGTATGCATAAGTATTTCAATGCTATTTTCACTAGCTAAATTCTTTATTCCTTGGAATTTTTTTCAATTAGGTTATTTCAATTAAAACAATATGCTGGAAGATGTTTTGACAGAAATAAGTCTGTAACACTATTTCTGAGTCACATGCTTTATCTTGGAAAAATTTCTCCAACTGTAGTCATTTAAAACCCTATAATTTGGGATTCTTCTAGAGTTTAACATATTAATAGAACAGCCTATTCTTAAATAAACCTCCAACCTCTTAATATAAATATGCATGTGATTCTCTGAATATTTGTGATTCTCTATATTTAATGGATGTAATTTTTTATAGTTAATGTCTTATTATTTTACACTGTTATTTCCATATAAAGCTATAAAATACATATTCAATATGTTATTTGGCATATTTTGTTATATTATAATTGGTGGCACAATAAATCATTCTGCTTTTGTCCCATTGTCTACGTTCTTCTTTGGCTTTGGTATAGTAAAATCTACTATTCAGTATTCATTTTCATAGAAAAGCATTTAATAGAAATTACATTTTCAAACATCCATACCATAATAACTGACTTCTGACATTATATTTAAAAATATAAGCTTCATATTCTAAAAAATCTCTTGATAAGCTTTAAAATATTGTTATATGTTGAAATGATTTTACATGAAGTTTATAGTTAAATGTATTTCACTGTTCTCAAGATCTTTAAAAGGTTAGTTACTTGTTTGTGGTATAGAATTGCTTTTCCAGTTAACCATACTATTTATTGAATTCTATATCTTGGTTTTACTGTTTCTATTCTTACACTTAAAGTTTTGGAGAATTTTCAGGGAAAATTTACATTTTATTAAAGAAGAGATATTATTTAGGAATTTTAGCTATATTTAATTAGGAAAGAATATACATTTGTATGATAGAGCACTGGAGAAGAGTATTGATAAAAATATATGTTCCTATTTTAAATATATGAATATATGTGCTTAATGGACCAGTGATTCTGCCCAGGGAGAGTCACTTAGAATAATTCATAATATTGATGCAGCTGTAAAGCACGTCTTAGTTTATTAATTACTTTCAATTTCTAAATCTAAGCTGTCCATTACTTCAAGAGAGAATTGTGTAAAGTAAGCTATGCTAACTACAGATTATTTAGCATGTATTTATGAGATTACAGTGCTTGCAAAATAAAATATATACTGTGATAAGTTATAATCATTACTAGGTTGACCAGCAAGAATAAACATTGACAGTGAAAGTGCTTAAAGAAGTAGAAGGACCTGAGCCTATAAAACCAGAAGCCATGCAAGAGAAGGAGAATCCAGTGGATTGTATTAGTAACTGATAAGACAGAAAGCTCTCATCATTGCCTCCCACTTTGATGTTTCTATAACTCCTAAGGACAACTTATTTATTGGGTGTCTTCATCCATTCATGCCAAGTTGCTTCAGTTGTGTCCGAATCTTTGCGACCCCATGGACTGTAGCCCACCAGGCTCCTCTGTCCATGGGATTATCCAGGCAAGAATACTGGAGTGGGTTGCCATGCCCTCCTCCAGGGATCTTCCTGAACGAGGGATTGAACACACATCTCTTATGTCTCCTGCATTGGCAGGCAGGTTCTTTACCACTGGTGCCATGTGGGAAGCCCTGGATGTCGTCCTAAAGTAAAGAATAAATGCTTCCTATTGGAGTCACTGTTCATGTGATCATTTCATCATTCAGTCATTTAACACCTGTTGTGTAACACATCCATACAATTGCCCGAGGCAGAGATAGTCTAAGTTTTTCTCACACTTTATATCCACTCAGGCTCAAGTCCTCTGGTTTCCTTCTTTTGAATCTGCCCCTTTCACTATTCTCAGTGGCTTATGCCTTTGCTCAAACTTTTACCACAAACCCCCTCATCAACTGTCCCTTCTCAATCCTACTTCCATCCATCCTACGCATTACTGTTGGAATGATCTTTCCAAAATATACTTGACTAAAATCCTCCCCTGACTCCGTATCTTTCAGGAAAGTTCAGACTCCTTACCTTGACATGTAAACCTCACCGACCTTGTCCCCTGAGCGCCTCTCTTTCCGCTCCGCTCTCTCTCCATGACCCTCCAGCCATTCTGAACTACGTACAGTTTTAAAATGGGCTGTGAGATTTCAAACTTCTCTTCCTTCAGAACTGCTCTGTTATAATACTCCTGTCCAAAATTATTCCTTCCACTCCGTTCATCTAATTTAGCTCACAGTTGTGTTCTAATACTACCTCAAGAACCGTCTCTTATAGAAGCTACACAGACAAACTTTTGAGTCTGATGTGGCTGCTCTTCTCTGGGAGCCCGTTGGCCCCCTGGGTGTGCCTTTAATCTGGCATTTATCACTTTATACTATAGCGATTACTTTGCTTGTGTCTCTCCCACTAGTTTGTAAGATAGCATTATGACCCTGGTGTCTAGCACACTGTCTGACCTGTGGTAGGTGTTAAATCAAAATCTCTTGACAGGATACATGTGAGATTTAGTAACAACAACTGTTAATGGGGAATAGATGGGGAAATGATGGAAACCTCGAAAGACTTTATTTTCTTGGGCTCCAAATTCACTGCAGATGATGACTGCAGTCTTGTGAGAGTCCTAAATGGTCCTGTGTCCACCTGGGGATCACGATGACTTTGGACTGACCGGTTGTTAAAGATCCAGTCACCAGATCCCTTCCCTGGAGTGTGGCTGCAACTTCCTCTGGCGAGCCTTTCGGGTGTAGCATTGACTGGAGTTCCCAGAAGGGCAGGCTGCTGGAATTTCACTGAGTTGACAGAAGAGGCTGTGGAATCTATCTGTGCCTCCTTGCTAAGATGTGCTCATTAATAAGCGTCTGTACATGTGGCAGAATTTACTCTGAAATTTGTTTTGTTATAACTGGATAGTGAGGATAGAAGGAATAGCTAGTTCTCACCAAACTCAGAGATTTGAGGGAGGGAGGGGACATCAGAGTTACTACAAAGAATCTATAACTTGTGTGCAACTAAACCAGCTACTCCTAAATTAGCTGTCAGTTCTTGGTCAGATACTGCAGTAGGCAACACAGATGCAAATATGGCATGGCACAATGCCGACAATAGTAGAGTTAAAAATTCCAAAACCGAACTCATGATCACTATCGCAAGCATAAACGAGGCACAGCAGAGCATGGAAGAGCTGTCCATGTCATTCCAGGGGAATAATATGAATAATAACACACCATCCTGAAAATACTCGTTTATTAAGATATTATTGAGATGGCAATTAAAAGGTTCTACATATCAATAAAAGCTGAAACAGCAAAGGTTTTGGAATTTGGCCATGGAGATTTTAGAAAAGTATGAATGGATACACATTGTCAGATTTCTCTCTTTAATAACTCATATAAGCTGATTTGTATAGTTTTGGGGTATGCAAAATTATTTGGAGGGATTTGAATAAAAAAATTACCTCTCTCTGAAAGATTTTATGCAAGGAGAAAACAATCATGGTCCCTGTTGTATTTAAGTATTCTTTTTATCAAGTTAGAATGGGATTTCTGAACCATGGTTGAATGCATTTATTATATAAATGAAGATTCCTCACCTTTCTAACTCTCTGTGAGTTTTTTGAGGGTTTTAGATGATGAGAAAGCCAATGTGAAACAAATGACTGCAATTCAAGGAAATCACTTATCAAAGTTGGACACTTATTCAGTAGTTGAAGAGATTCTTGTAGAACTTTTAAGTTGTCAAGGAACAGTAATTTGGGAGAAGTATTCAGATGACCACTAAATTAAGGAGAAGTATGTGCTTACAGGAACATTTTAATACAAATGATGTGGAAAGAGCACAAGTATTAAAGTCACAATACTGCTTTCAAACTTGAGCCCTGGTGTAAATCAGTTATAGGACTTTGGGAAGCAAGTTAGTATCACTGAGTCTCTACTTCTTCATCTGAAGGTTGAATATAGATATACAAATGGATATAATTAAAGATGTAAATGTAAACACATATCTAGGTACAGTATTTAGCACAATCTAGCAGACAAATGTAACATATAATTCCTTTGTTTTCTTGCTTGAAATAATCAAAGTTTTCCTTATTTTTTTCTGATTAATCTCTAATGGCAATCTTAAAAACCGTTTGTTTTTTTCACCTTTTTTAAAAGAGCTATTGTTTTAAAGAGATGTATATCATGCGTAGAAATAATTTGTATGTCATCATTTACTCCTGCATCTAATAAACTTCTCATTATTATCAATTCTCTTCCTTTATCAATGAATGAAATTAAAAATCTTGTATTAAGTCTATCAATTATTTAGTGATCAGTAATAAAATACCCTGGTGGTTCAAATGGTAAAAAAATCTGCCTTCAATGGAAGAGACCCAGGTTCAATCCCTGGGTTGGGAGGAGCCCCTGGAAAAGGAAATGGCAACCCACTCCAGTATCCTTGCCTGGAGAATACCATGGACAGAAGAGCCTGGAGAACTACAGTCCATGGGATCACAGAGTTGGACATGACTGAGTGACTAACACACACACATATGGAAGACTAATTTTATATCCATAGAGACTTTAGGCAACGTTCCTAATATGCTTGATGTGTTACATTAAGACAATTGTTTGTCTGTAATTCTATAAGTGATTTTTTTCCAAAGATGGCTGCAATAATACATCATCCCATGTAGTGTTCTTGCATAGTGAATTTGGCTTCACATCAGGAAATGGGATCCATTTCCCCTCTGCTTGGTTCTGGATAACTTGTTACTTGTTTGTAACAATGGTTTTGGCTGCATTAATGCTGTTACTTCTCAGATTAGGCAAGAAACAGTCACCTAATTTCTGCCATATTTGTTGATACTTTTAAGCGACAAGGTAAGAAGTCAGACTACATGAGACTGAAAAATTGCAGAGGCCAAATGCACATGCTGTAATCAATAGCCAGATCTGAATTCCCAGCCAGTAGCAGGTATCAATTATCTGCCAGGTGAGTGAGTCATTTTGGGTTAATTTCAGGCCCATCTCACTATATTTATATGATAGACTCCAAATGAGAACCACCCAGCTGAACTCTTAGTACTTCCAAATCCTTTTATTTTTCTTCTAAATTTCAGATTTTTTGAGGTATAAATGATCCATAACTTTGTGAACAAAATAAAATGGTTGCTTTAAGCTGTTAAGTTTTGGGGTTAATTTTTTGGCTTCCCTGGTAGCTCAGCTGGTAAAGAATTTGCCTGCAATGCAAGAGACCCCAGTTCAATTCCTGGGTCAGGAAGATGCCTAGGGATAGGCTACCCACTCCAGTATTCTTGGGCTTCCCTGGTGGCTCAGCTGGTAAAGAATCTGCCTGCAATGTGGGAGACCTGGGTTCAATCCCTGGTTTGGGAAGATCTTCTGGAGAAGGGAAAGGCTACCCACTCCAGTATTCTGGCATGGAGAATTCCATGGGGTTACAAAGATTCAGATACAACTGAACGACTTTCACCTTCACTTTCATGTCAAACTTTGAATAAAGCAAGGATATTAAAAACATTCTGTCAAGTATTCAGGGGATTTAACTAATATGGCAACAGTTTATAAAATTCTTTGGAGTCACTAAAGAAGAAAACAGAAATGATATGTCTGTGATTTCAGTTGTGTGGTAGAAAGTTATCTGATAGAATGTGTGATACATAGACTCTAAAATGTTATACTTTGTGAAAGATCACCAAACTGAATAGTAATGTAAAACCTTGCAGAACATGTATTTTACCACTATAGCAGTTACTCTTTATATTATGTTAGTTCTGGCAACTAGTGAGTTTATTTATTATGGTCTTAGATTAAGCATCATGTAATTTTCTTGCTGAAAATATTTTATTTCCTCTAACAGTTTCACCAATGACTCAGATAAATATAACATAATTTGTGGAGATAATAATTTATGTTTGGTTCTTATGCCTACAAGATACAGAAAAGAATAGACGAGATCCCTCCAGTCCTACTCCAAGAAGAGAAGCAAGCTTTTGTTTTTATTGTTCTAAGATATGAAGTAGAAATGCCAACAACTCCATTTAGGGCTTAAATTTCTATCTGGAGTGGTGTGTGTCTGTGTGTGAGAGAGAGAGAGAGAGAGAGTTGTTCTGTCGTGTCTGACTCTTTGTGACTCCATGGACTTTAGCCTGCTATGCTCCTCTGTCCACGGAATTCTCCAGGCAAGAATACTGGAGTGGGTAACTGTTCCCTTTTCCAGGGGATCGTCCCGACCCAGGAAATGAACCCCAGTCTCCTGTACTGCAGGCAGATTCTTTACTGTCTGAACACCAGGGAAGCCCAGGGGGAGTGTAAGGAGATTATAATGGATATGGGCCCAACTGGGGCGGAAGAGTAAATATTGAGTTTTTACTGAGACTGAGAAGGAAGGGTTTTCCTATGCTAGATCTTCATGGTACAAAGTAGAATAAAAAATGCTTTCTGTCCTCAAGCAGCCTTATGGATCCTGGATACTGCAGATCCAGAAGTCAATGATTATAATAACTGTGATAAGGGATTGACAACATATAGAAAAAATACTCTAAGTGAGCCGTGTGTGTGTGTGTATATATGTCATACAAAAGGGGAAAAGACAAGATCATACATAAACAAGTTGAAATGGAGCCACCTAAGGCAATGAAGGCTGGAAGACAAGGCTAAGTTTTGACACATTTGATGCATTTGCTATTTATGTTTTTCTTTGTATATTAGTGTCATTTAGAAGGTGACTATTTGTGAAATTTCTTGTGAACAGTTTTAAAACCACTTTCAAGTTTCATCTGTAATGTCAGAAATATTAGTGCTCTTTTTTTTTTTATACCCTCCATAACATTCTCTTTACCCTTTATATCACTTTGCCACTGGTATTGTCCAAATCAATTATTATCTTCCTTGAGAAGACAATTGACATCTATAGTTGTTCATTACTACATTCTCATTGTCTGGCACAGTTCTTGGCTTTGTGTCTGGCACATAAATACGAAATAAATATTTGTTCACTGATATAATACTAAAATTGTATCTACCTTAATAATTCCAATACATTCGGATCATTTTTATATCATATATTTATCTTGTCTATCCTGTCATATTTTTTATGATTTCTTTGTGAAAAACTGACATTTTTGTAAGTTGATTATGTTCCAAAAATTACTGGAGTTATTTAAATTCCGCACCAACTTCTCCTTCTGAATGTTTCCTTCTCACCTTTTTAAATGATCACTTTTATCTTCTCCTCTTTATTATTTAGGAATCACTAAAGTGAGTAGTCAGTTTATAAGACATCTAAAGATTTATTTTGAGTTCTCCTGTAACATTTTAGTCATCAGTGTTCTAAGTGGTCTCTTTCAGCGTGGCTCCTATAGTCACCAAGCAGTAGGGACAACTTGAGATTAGAGTCTTAGACCACCTGCTCTCTCTTTAGACTTTTGGAGACATCACTCCACTGTCTTTGGTAGTCCGAGGCACTCTTCAATTTGGTTTCCTGGTAGGAATCTGTTTACTATTCTGCTTTTGAAATTTAGAGAATTCCTTTTTTCTCCCTGGAAATTTAAGACTTTTATTAAGACATATCCCAGTATTGACTTCAGCTTGTTCATTTAACACTGGACATTTTCTAATTTTTCCATTTCTCACTTTGGTTATTTTTAATTTCAGAATTTTATGTTATAATGTCGATTATCAACTTTGCTCTACTATTCAGGAGTTTTCTCTGCATATTTTAAGGCTGGACTGCAATGGTATAATATCCATATTCCTTATATTAAATATTTGCTGTTCTCCACATTTTTCTTGACTACCTCTGTTTCATAAACAGCATGTTTATATGCAGCTCTGTCCTTTTCTTGGCTTAAAGATCTTTCTCAGTGAAGTCAGATTACTATTTCCCAGTTTTCCTCTGTTACTTTGAAAGCTCCCCTGTCCCATCCCCAAGTTAGGACCTATCAATTGTATCTTCTGAGCAAGCTTTTCCTCAGGGCTCAGTCAGAGGAAGTCATCTTTTAGAAAAATGGAGTAAAAATATATGCCTCATGTGTGTATGTTTACACACACTGTTATTTTGTCCAATCCCTGTAGAGTATTATTTTCCAACTAAATCACTGAATTCTAGTTTCTTTGTCAAGAGTCTCACTGGTGTTCCTTATGGTCGGCTAATTCTGAAGCTATAGATAAAGACTAATCTTAATTGAAAGTGTTTAGCCTAATTGCTTTTTACCCTTAAGCAGGCCCATAGTTCTTCTTTGTTATTTCCTTCAGCAAGTTTATACTGAGTACTTCCTATATGCCAGGCACTGTGCATGCCCTGAGAGAATACAAACACAAGCCACCTAGGTACTACACTTGTGTGACTATCTTATGTGGGAAACAGCTGTGTGGTATGAATATAAGCCAAATTATAAAATATCGGGAATTATGGAAGCCCCAGCCATGTGATGGTGGTGGCTAATCAGAGGAAAATGCTTATAGGAATCAAACCCAGAGATACTTCTGAAAGGACGAGGAGAGTCAGTGAGTATCAGGGACAGGGATGGGAGAAGCGTGGAGGAGAAAGGCATGAGCAAATGCACAGAAGTAAGGGCCAGTTTAGGAGGTGGGGTGTGTGTGTGCATGTGTGTGTGTGTTCCCATCCATTTTTCTTTGACTGGAATTTGACTAGTCCATCAAGGAGTGACAGAAGCCCAGAGGAATTGGTAAGAGCCGGTCCTGGATAGTCTTGCATGCCTTATAAAGGGACTTGGATTTTATGCTAAGGGTGAGTGATTTTTAATCTTTCAATAATGTTCCCCTATGAGAACTTGTTGACAGCATTGGAACTCCTCAGAATAGCGGGGAGAGACTTATACATGTTCATAGATTAAAGGGCTTCCACTCAAAGACAGTTCATATCTTCTGCTCTAAATGCAAGCAAATGACAAAATATTAAAAGAACTTAGAGGACAATAAAAAGTAATTTTGTGTGTGCATTTAAAATAAAGAATAAAATGAAAACTCAATAACATTGTGTGGGAAGGGATTGTGAAAGATGACATGATTGGTTGGGGTAGAGGTAAAAATACTGTTAAATTTTGCTAAAAATTACAGTGAAGTACTCATGTCACCATTTTAGTTGAAGTCACCAAAAAGAATAAAAATGCAATCTACAGCTTTAAAAACCATTACAGAAAAAATAAAACATAAAAACGGACATATACACATTGCTATATTTAAAACGGATAACCAACAAGGGCCTATTGTAGAGCACGTGGAACTCTGCTCAATGTTATGTGGTGGCCTGGAGGGGAGGGGAGATGGGGGAGAATGGATACATATATATGTATGGCTGAGTTGCTTTGCTATTCAGCTGAAACTATCACAAAATTGTTAATCAGGCATACCCCAATAAAAAATGAAACAGTTAAACTGTATTTATCAAATGGAAGATAAGTGGGGAAGGAATCTAAGAAAAACTTTGGGTAAACAGAAACCACAAAATAGGATTGTAATGAAATCATAATATAGTAGTAACCATAATAAATACAGTTGGGCTAATTTTACCAGGCAGATTTTTATCACATTGAATAATAAGAATAAAAATTTTAGGCACATTCTGCTTGTAAGGGACACCCAAATTAAACAACTAATCCCCTAAGTTAAAACTACACAGAAATGGGTGAGGAAATATATACTATTCAAAAAACTATATATCCTTCAAAAAAAGTTAATCTGGCCAAATTAATATTGGGCAAAATAAGGCAAAAAGCATTTACGAGAATAAAGCAAGGATACTACATAAGAATGATAAGGTAAAAGAGAAGATTAAAAAATATGAGGTACTGATGGAGTAGTAGGTAGCTTGGGACAAGATGGGGGTCAATGGTATACACGATGAATTTTAAGATTCTTGGAGAAAGAGTTCAGGTGGTTGAGAATGGGTGTAACCTAATTGTTTGCAGGTCTCTCTTGTGGTTAGAAAAATTGGGGTAAAAGGGGGGGGGGTGGAACATGCATTTTCCCTTGTGTCCACTGGTTTTCTAAAAAGCTCCCTAGACTTCCCTGGTGGTGCAGAGAATAAGAATTTGCCAGTCGATGCAGGGGACACGGGTTTGATCTCTGGTCCAGGAGGATCCTACATGCCATGGGGCAACTAAGCCCCAACTACTGAACCTGTGCTCTAGAGCCTGCATGCCACAACTACCAAGCCTGCAGTGCTGAAAATCCTGAAGCCCCAGCGTCTAGAGCCCATGCTGCTCAACAAGAGAAGCCCCCACAGTGAGGAGCGCTTGCATACAGTGAAGAGTAGCGCCCACGCGCCCACAACCAGAGAAAGGCTGTGTACAGCACCGAAGACCCAGCACAGTCAGAAATAAACAACTACTTTAAATAAATGAAATTATATGTCTATACATATATATATAAGCTCACTTTGAAGCATTCCCAAATTATTCTGGCAGGCTTGAAAGTGGTATTTCATATGCTCCCAGGACCATTCTGCCAGCTGCATTAACTGAACTTGTGGTCAACTGTTCAAGGCTAAGTTCCTAATCTTAGTACTGGACCAACTACCTCCTCTCAAGACCATGTGATTCATATCTTTCTTTATGGGTTTGCTGAAGAATGGTATTTACACAATCAGCAAGAGAAGGTTGGTTACTCAATGAAAGTTTACTGCATGTATTTTGACAAAACTAAAAAACGTCATAGTCAACAAAAGAGTCTGAAATGCAGTACTTGGATGCAATCTCAAAAACAACAGAATGATCTCTGTTAGTTTCCAAGGCAAACCATTCAATATCACAGTAATCCAAGTCTATGCCCCAACCAGTAATGCTGAAGAAGCCAAAGTTGAACGGTTCTATGAAGACCTACAAGACCTTTTAGAACTAATACCCAAAAAAGTTGTCCTTTTCATTATAGGGGACTGGAATGCAAAAGTAGGAAGTCAAACACCTGGAGTAACAGGCAAATTTGGCCTTCGAGTACAGAATGAAGCAGGGCAAACACTAATAGAGTTTTGCCAAGAGAACACACGGGTCATAGCAAACACCCTCTTCCAACAATACAAGAGAAGACTCTACACATGGACATCACCAGATGGTCAACACCGAAATCAGATTGATTATATTCTTTGCAGCCAAAGATGGAGAAGCTCTATACAGGCAGCAAAAACAAGACCAGGAACTGACTGTGGCTCAGATCATGAACTTGTTGCCAAATTCAGACTTAAACTGAAGAAAGTAGGGAAAACCACTAGACCATTCAGGTATGACCTAAATCAAATCCCTTATGACTATACAGTGGAAGTGAGAAATAGATTTAAGGGACTAGATCTGATAAACAGACAGCCTGATCAACTATGGATTGAGGTTTGTGACATTGTACAGGAGACAGAGATCAAGACCATCCTAATAGAAAAGAAATGCAAAAAGTAAAATGGTTGTCTGAGGAGGCCTTACAAATAGCTGTGAAAAGAAGAGAAGTGAAAAGCAAAGGAGAAAAGGAAAGATATTCCTATTTGAATGCAGAGTTCCAAAGAATAGCCAGGAGATATAAGAAAGACTTCCTCAGTGATCAATGCAAAGAAATAGAGGAAAACAACAGAATGGGAAAGACTAGAGATCTCTTAAAGAAAATTAGAGATACCAAGGGAACATTTCATGCAAAAATGGGCTCAATAAAGGACAGAAATGGTATGGACCTAACAGAAGCAGAAGATATTAAGAAGAGGTGGCAAGAATACAGAGAGGAACTATACAAAAAAGATCTTCATGACCCAGATAATCACAATGGTGTGATCACTGGAATGTGAAGTCAAGTGGGCCTTAGAAAGCATTACTACGAACAAAGCTAGTGGATGTGATGGAATTCCAGTTGAGCTATTTCAAATCCTGAAAGACGATGCTGTGAAAGGGCTGCACTCAATATGCCAGAAATTTGGAAAATTCAGTAGTGGCCACAGGACTGGAAAAGGTCCGTTTTCATTCCAATCCTTAAGAAAGGCAATCCCAAAGAATGCTCAAACTACCACACAATTGCACTCATCTTAGAGGCTAGTAAAGTAATGCTCAAAATTCTCCAAGCCAGGCTTCAGCAATACATGAACCAAGAACTTCAGATGTTCAAGCTGGTTTTAGAAAAGGCAGAGAAACCAGAGATCAAATTGCCAGTATCCGCTGGATCATCAAAAAAGCAGGAGAGTTCCAGAAAAACATCTGTTTCTGCTTTATTGACTATGCCAAAGTCTTCGACTGTGTGGATCACAATAAACTGTGGAAAATTCTGAGAGAAATGGGAATACCAGACCACCTGACTTGCCTCTTGAGAAACCTGTATGCAGGTCAGGAAGCAACAGTTAGAAATGGGCATGGAACAACAAACTGGTTCCAAACAGGAAAAGGAGTACATCAAGGCTGTATATTGTCACCCTGCTTATTTAACTTAGATGCAGAGTACATCATGAGAAACGCTGGGCTGGAAGAAGCACAAGCTGGAATCAAGATTTCCAGGAGAAATATCAATAACCTCAGATATGCAGATGACACCACCCTCATAGAAGGAAGTGAAGAGGAACTAAAAAGTCTCTTGATAAAAGTGAAAAAGGAGAGTGAAAAAGTTGGCTTAAATCTCAACATTCAGAAAACTAAGATCATGGCATCTGGTCCCATCACTTCATGGGAAATAGATGGGGAGACAGTGGAAACAGTGTCAGACTTTATTTTTTGGGGCTCCAAAATCACTGCAGATGGTGACTGCAGCCATGAAATTAAAAGACGCTTACTCCTTGGAAGGAAAGTTATGACCAACCTAGACAGCATATTAAAAAGCAGAGACATTACTTTGTCAACAAAGGTCCGTCTGGTCAAGGCTATGGTTTTTCCAGTGGTCATGTATGGATGTGAGAGTTGGACTGTGAAGAAAGCTGAGTGCCGAAAAATTGATGCTTTTGAACTGTGGTGTTGGAGAAGACTCTTGAGAGTCCCTTGCACTGCAAGGAGATCCAACCAGTCCATCCTGAAGGAGATTAGTCCTGGGTGTTCATCGGAAGGACTGATGCTGAAGCTGAAACTCCAATACTTTGGCCACCTCATGTGAAGAGTTGACTCATTGCAAAAGACCCTGATGCTTGGAGAGATTGGGGGCAGAAGGAGAAGGGGACGACAGAAGATGAGATGGTTGGATGGCATCACCAACTCGATGGGCATGAGTTTGAGTAAACTCTGGGAGTTTGTGATGGACAGGGAGGCCTGCTGTGCTGTGATTCATGGGGTCGCAAAGAGTCGGACATGACTGAGCGACCGTACTGACTGACTGACTGACAAAACATCAACGGAGATTGTCCTTGTCAGTGAAGGTTCATGTACTAAAGATCTTTTCTTGCATTAAAGAGATTTTTCTGTTTTATATTCCGCACTCTTTCTCTTGCCATAGAATACATGGTTGTCAGTGGTCTATATCCCTTCTATAGAAGGCAGAAATGAAAGGGAGTTAAGAGGCTGGTGAGCACATATTAAGGCAGGAAATGAATGTTAGGTCAGATTTAAATCCGGGGTAAAATTGAAAGCCTATTCCTTGAAATGACTGCTAGGCTTTGCACTCATTGAACAATTCAAGCCTTAGCTAGGACCTCTCTTCTGAAGGCTATCAGGCATAACTTGGAGCTGAAGTCAGCTATTGGGCAGATTTCAGGCAGTCAGGATAAATCCAGACTGGCTTTTCTCATTTGCTACATTGTTTCAGTCTGCATGGCAGATGGTAGAGTCCTGGTTTAAAATGACATCACTGGATTAGGATGACAGCTTCTGGGGTGTTCAAATTTCAACCATATTTTGAAGGTAGAGTCATAAATGATATTCTAATGCTGCAAATGATACACAACAATATGTATGACCTCCAACCCATCCATATGAATGCTATGATACTGTCCAATGTTTTATAAATATCAACTGCTAACTACTGAGCCCTTCCAATTAAGTTTAGTGGATTGACCACTCTTGTCCATTAGCTCTCCCTCCAAAAACTTCACTAAAATACCAGTGAAGAATCAAAAAAGGATTAACCACCAGGATAAAGACAACAGAAGAGACAAGTATGGATGAAAGACTTCGAAAAATGTTTAGACAACAAAATGTTGGGGGAGATTTGATGGACTTGGGTAGAAGAAATAGAAATCCAAATGCCTACAGGAGGTGAAGTACCTACAAGAACTGATCTAATTTGCCTTGCAGAATGCCTAGAACAAGACTGAGGTATGATGAGCAACATGATTGATTTAGTACCTGTACATTGGTTGAACTTGCCTGCTCCCTGGCACTTCCCTGAGAAGTCAGGGAACTTCCTTACCACATCCATCCTTCAGGGCACCAGGTGCAGTCTGGAGAAACTACGCCACAGAGCTCTGGATTCAGCGACAGCAGATGCAGGATAAGGTAGGGGTGACTGTTGGCACTAAGAACAGTGGCGTTATATAAACATCTACATATTAAAATGCTGGACGAGCAGGCTGCTTCTCCTGCTTTGTTAGACAGCAGGGTTTATACCCTCCACCACCCACACCTAGACACTTCCTCCAATCAGCTTCTCATTTTCACATATTAAGGAGTGCCGATAATCACTGGACGTTTGAGAATAGACCACTCAAGAAGCAGAGCCAAAAATAACTAGAAAAAAAGAAATGTGGACAAAAGCAACCAATGGAACAGAGAACTAAAAGGAAGTCATAGTTTATCATCAAGGGTAGAAAAAAAGATTATTTGTTGATGAGACAAAATGGGATATTATGAAAAAAGGAAAATCAAAGAACAGTTTTTAACCTTGGAAATTAAAGATATGATGAACAAGAAGAGCTTTGCTTCAGTTTCTGCTGAAGAGTTGCTGGGAGACCAGAGTCCGCAGAAGGAGCTGCTGCCAGTAGGAGCGTGGGCATGGGCAGTGGCACCGAGCTTGACCGTGAGGCTACGGCGGAGACGGCAGAGGCGGGGGCATGGTGGGTGCTTGCTGGGGGACTGTTGAGCTGCTGGGTCACTGACCCAGGTGGAGTCCGTCTGTTCCTCTGTGCTCACCCCTCTCCAGACCACAGGCTCCCTCTCCCATCTAATGAAGGATGGGGGGGACATAGGTCTTGGGAGTCTGGAAGAAGGTCAGCTCTCTGAGCTGCTGAAACTCTACCTGCAACAGGAACAGAAGTTCCAACCACAAAAAAATGACTGAGCCTGTTGAAGGCTACTTCTGAGAACAAGAACATGGTGTGTTGAAGACAGAGACATGTCGAGATTTAAGGGTTTTAAGCACCTTTTAAAATTTTCAATCTTGCACATAAACTTTTATCCTGGTTGCCAATATTCTAGACAGATTCTTGGCTTTTATGAAGGTGGACACTAAAATTTGTCTTTCACTGGAGTCTATTGTTTTTGCTGGCTGCCAAAATAGTTGAAAAAGAATGCAATGTTTCATCTACTCAAGAAGTAATCCGGATTAGTCAATGTAAATGCATTGCTTCTGACAGAAAACAAAGGAAAAAAGTAATTTTGGGGAAAAAAATCAGAACTATGAAATGGAACATACTGCTTATTAAACTTTTTTTTTGCTTACCCAAGACTATTATACTTCATATTTCAGAAAGGAAAGAAATATTGAGCTTTGATAAATTGGAAGCTCTGCTTAAAGCTTGCAATTTTCTAGTAGCCTTTTCAAAAGCAAAGCCACCTGTATTAGTTTTGTGCCTTTTCAATCCGTAAGTAGAAACATAATTCATTAAATTACTGCAACTTCTCTGGCTTGTTATAAAGCATTCAAAAATTAATGATACTGAGTCCTGTTACTGGAGGGAAATATCTTCTAAAAGACTAGCTGAATATTTTCTCTTGAATGTTGCAAGGAACCGGTTTGGATTACTTCCAGGTACAGAGCCCAGACCATCTAAGACAGCAACTACAATGTTCCTGAGTTGTCAACAATACAAGAGGATTGTTGTCTTGATGAAAGTGAAAGTGAAGTCTTGGAAGACGTGAGTTTCAGAGGATCAGGTCTCAGCAGTTCTCTCCCCAGGTCAGTGATCAAAGACGTGCTGTCTTTTTCAACTTGAAAGTGGCACAGTCTCTGTGCTTTCCGTTTTAGAAATCTAATTGCACTGGGTCAGACTTCAAAGTATACATATAACTTATGAGTAATAAATAGGAAAGTAGGTAGTTTTTGGTCCGGTCCCTATATAGGCAGGAATACAAAGATGGAAACACCTCTTGTCAATAATTATTTAAATCAGATCTGGTCTATTTTCATATTTTAAGCTATCAAATGGGTTGTTGGTGGTGGTTTACTTGTTAAGTTGTGTCCGACTCTTTGCAACTCCATAGACTGTAGCCTGCCAGGCTACTCTGTCTATGGGGATTCTCCAGGCAAGAATACTGGAGTGGGTTGCCAATTTCTTCTCCAGGGGATCTTCCTGACCAGGTATCAAACCCACATCTCTTACATCTCCTGCATTGGCAGGCAGGTTCTTTATCATTAGTGCCATGAGAAGCCCCCCATTAAATGGTTTAGGACCCTACTCCTCAAATGATTGAAAATAATTTAAGTGTTGACACTTTCACTTTTTTCTTTGATTTAAATAATTTTTAGCTATTTTTCCATATGGATAGCATATTTCATCAGTAAGGATATAGGGAGTCAGAGAGGATCTTTTTTCCCCTGATGAAATATCAAGTAGAAGACTGAAATCTGCTGAGAATAGAGTCTGAGTGAAGATGAGTTTTGAGGGAAGTGCAAGTTCTGAAGTATGTTTTGAGGGGAAAGGTGGAGGGAACAAGGATGAGTACTGAGCGTGATCCTGAGGTTCCAGTCAAGGCTGAAAACCATGAATCTAAAGTAGTGTCAAATCAAAGAATTAGGAGATTTTTATCTGGTATTCTCAAATATCAAAATAATGGAATATTACTCAACCATTAAAAGGAATTCATTTGAATCAGTTCTAATGAGATGGATGAAACTGGAGCCCATTATACAGAGTGAAGTAAGCCAGAAAGATAAAGAACATTACAGCATACTAACACATATATATGGGATTTAGAAAGATGGTAATGATAACCCTATATGCAAAACAGAAAAAGAGACACAGATGTATAGAACAGACTTTTGGACTCTGTGGGAGAAGGCGAGGGTGGGATGTTTTGAGAGAACAGCATCGAAACATGTATATTATCTAGGGTGAAACAGATCATCAGCCCAGGTGGGATGCATGAGACAAGTGCTCGGGGCTGGTGCACTGGGAGGACCCAGAGGGATCGGGTAGAGAGGGAGGTGGGAGGGGGGATCGGGATGGGGAACACATGTAAATCCACGGCTGATTCATGTCAATGTATGACAAAACCCACTACAATATTGTAAAGTAATTAGCCTCCAACTAATACACATTTAAAAAAATGAAAAAAAAAATGTAAAAACAAAAAAGGTGAAGTGTCACTGCTCCAGGGTTTGGGTTTTACAGGTTGCTGATGATGTTGAACTTTAGACAAACAACCCTGAAGTTCAAGGTCAGTAAGAAAGAAGCCTAGCCCAGGATTGAACTGGTAAATCCAAAATGGGGAATCCAGGTACTGGAGGTTTTGTGGAAATCGTTGTGCAGATTTGGTGGGAAGGATAGTATGAGAAAGGTGAAAAAAATTGTTTGCAAAGTATAGAATATGGAACTTCAAAATTTCTGAGTGAACTATCAACATGTGCCCTTTGGAGAAAGGCTGTAGTGCAGAGGAGGAAAGGATAAGGTGAAAGAGGTCTAGGGAATTTGAAGTCAGGATGCCACCTTTTGTCTACATGAACACTAAAATCTTGGAGAATTATGGCAAAATATTGCAGAAAAGACTGTGATCCAGATCCAAAAGGCTACATTCAATGAAATGACCTCAACAAGGATGATATATGATAAATAGCCTTAAATGAGGATGGATTTCTTTAGTCAGATGGGAGAGTAAAGGTCAGGAAGAAGAATTAGGGAATCAGGGAAATGTCACCTCCCTGTCTCTTAATATCCACTTATCTGTGAATATGGGGAAAAGAGTAGCTTTCAACAGAGAGGCTTATAGGAATCCTGAAAGTCATAATTAATCAAGGTCTGTCTTTCTGTAGTAGGTGGCATTAGTGGCCAATGCTGGGGACATAAAAGATGAGGGTTTGAACCCTGGGTAAGGAAGATGCCCTGGAGGAAGACATAGCAACCCACCCAGTATTCTAGCCTGGAGAATCCCATGGACAGAGGAGCTGGGCAGCCTACAGTCTATGGGGTCAGAAAGAGTCGGATGCGACTGAAGCGGCTTAGCACGTCTTGAAGCAAGTTTCCATGCTTGGCAAACAATGTCATACACCTCAGAGTAACAGAAACTCAGATCCATTCTGAAGTAGGATGCCAAATTTATGTACATGTTAATGATAAAACAGCAAATGTCAAAGAAAATTTACACTTCTGAACTGCTGCTTTGAGCTAGTCCTCTGGTTATTCAAAGATTCTCTTTTTCACTGTCATCTATGTGGAAAAAAAACTTTAAAATTATCTAGGAGGTAAAGGGAGGGGGAGACCCTGAAAGAAAAGAAAAGAACACAAGGCATTCATTATCCACAGAAAAGAATCTTGCATGGCAACGAATAGGGTGGGTGTTGGGTAGTTTAACAGAGAGATCAGGAAATTTGAAAATAGTAATAGTGCAGGAGCCCAGGAAAAGAACAGAGGAGAAAGTGCAGGATGTTGTCATTTTTCAGTGATTAAGAAAAATAGGAATGAAGATTGTACACATGTGATTGTTCTTGGATATTTTCCATTTTAACTTTTGCAAAAGTCATTTGTGTGCAGGCAGTACTGTACTCTGCTTGTCTGAGGCATGTAGTGAGGACTATATGTGAGGAGATTTCAACCAGTTTTAAGAGTGCTGAAAAATCCAGGGCTTTTTCTCACTATGGGCTTTTTTTTTTTTTTTTCATTTATTTTTATTAGTTGGAGGCTAATTACTTTACAATATTGTAGTGGGTTTTGTCATACATTGACATGAATCAGCCATGGAGTTACACGTATTCCCCATCCCGATCCCCCCTCCCACCTCCCTCTCCACCCGATCCCTCTGGGTCCTCCCAGTGCACCAGCCCCGAGCACTTGTCTCATGCATCCATCCAGGGCTTTTTCATGGTGTTAGAGTCAGTCCCTTCACCACAACCTTCCTTGTGTCTTATATTTAACTGAAATGGTGACGAGATGACTTACTTAAGCCCAGTAACTCTTTTCCGTCAAGTCAGAGGCTGACAGTGAAGAAGCCCCCAAAACACGATCTTTCCTTTTTAAAAAACTGGTTTTCACAGTGCTTTTCAACCTCTTTAGGACAGACAGTAGGGCAGTACATGCAAACAGGTAACAAGTTTCTCAGCAAGTTTACCATTAAAGTGCCCAAATAGGAGAAGAAAATGGCAACCCACTCCAGTATTCTTGCCTGGAAAAGTCCATGGACAGAGGAGCCTGGCGGGCTGAAGTCCATGGGATTACGTGACTGAGCATGTGTGCACGAGGGTGGAGGGAGGTGGGTTGGTAGCAATAAAGTGGTAGAACTAAAAAATAAAAATAAAAATAAAAAAAAAAATAAATAAAGTGCCCAAATATCAGATCTTTCGGCCTTCTGTCCACAGTGTCTTAAGTCATGGTTCTTTTGTTGGTACTATTTGCTTTTAACAACAGTTATAGCAACACTGGTATTTTTTTCCTCCATAAGGGTTATTTCATCCTCATGAAAGATCTCTAAAAATGCATGAGTAAAGACATACCTCAGAACTCTTGAAGCTTTTTCTCCCTGTTCCAAAAATGATTCTGTTATCTTAAAATTATGCAGCATTTTTCAACCAGAAAGCTTTGTGAAAAATACTTCCTTCCTTAAATGTCACTGGATATTGAATTATAGTCCCTGTTTTCCCTGTCAGTGAACGTGATCACATTATCTTCCGATAAACTAATTTCATGATTTATTAATAATCATTTCTCAGCAATTTGACCTGGTATGGCTGTAAATGGTGAATTAAAAAATCTTTTTATGAGAAATTTTGGAATTTCAAGAAGTATATTTTTGCCCTAGCTTGAAAGAGCTGCAGTCATTTCCGGAAGGACTAAAGGCAAGCCAGTTGAAAAATATTGTGGGTTTAGAGAAATGGATAAAAGGAAATTTTTTTCTAAAAGGGCAGGCAGTGGCCTCAGGAAAGGAGACTTGCTAAGGGTACTGGGTACAGACAGGAAATAATAGAATTGCCAAATTGGGTTTTTGAGGATATCAGGATGAGACTTAACCTGAATTATTAAGTCAGCAAGAAAGGACAGAGTAACACCTGGGGCTGTTATCAGCGGTTTGTTAGCCTGGGGGAGCAATAATAAAATAATGCCAACTCTTGGATGAATTGTTTAATTTTTACTTTTAAGAGATACTATTCTCACTGAAGTACAATAAAGCATCAGGTGACATATATTAAACAAAATTGAAACTTTTTCAATCATTTAAATATCAACTGATTTACCAAGTTTTTATAAAGACTTATAATTGCCCTAGAAAATTTCACAACTGCATTGAAAGGAAGTGCGGACTTGTTGTGGATATGATGTGACTTAGACAATTTGAAAAGGAAAGTGTGTGACTAAGAACTAGAATGAAGAAAGGCAATAGCTAACAATAAAATAATGGAAGTCATATTATAAATATAAGGAAGATATTTATATGATAGATTGGACTTTTATCTAAACAGTAACAGATAAATTCTACAAATCCTCAAATAGAAAACTAGCACTGATTTAGGAATCTTAATCCATGATGTCATGTTGGATGGGTGAGGATTATATATAGACAATAGGGTGATGGCTGTGGCTATTGCAATTATGTAAATATTAAGTAAACCTCCCTCATGGGGCAGGTTTTGTGATTACGGCAAAGTAAAGAAGGGATCGGTGTGAGAGCTAACTGCATTTAAGCCAGACTGTTTCCACCACTGGTTTCAGATCTGCTCTGTATGCTGTTGATTAGGTCTCCCAGAGTCTAGCCAGCCCAACTGAGGAGGCTTCTTGGATGAGAACTCAACCAGACAGAAAAGGGAGTCAGTGACTCAGTCTGTAATCAGAACCCAAACCAGGCGTCTGTCATCCCTGGGGCATAATGATGCTCAGCACAAACAATTTCTGCCAGTTAGATTTGTCTCCTCCATACATCTATATTTTAAAGTAAAACTTTTTTTTTTTTTTATAAAGTCTCTAAGATGGGAACAAGTACCTCTGCTGTGTTATCCTTTAGCAGAACATAATACAAAACATGGAAAGTGGTATTATCCCTCAATTCAAAGATTTGTTGTTTCTGGGACTTCATTGCCACTGCTGGAGCGTCAGCAGAAGGGGTGGGCAAGGCTGGGAAGTGAACCTCCGAGGCTGCATCACTACCAAGAAGACATGCTTGCATTTAACGAACAAGGTTGAGGAAGAAAAGAGAGATAACAGTACTGGGGAAACGTTAAAAAATATGACTTGGTTTAAGCACATGTAAGGGAGCTGGTGGGACTCCCAGGAGTGCTTGGAAGTGAAAGAATTTTACATAGAATTTTTCCTGAATTATGAAATAAGGGGAGGAGACCAAAGAAGGGAGGGTGAGGTGATATTTGAATTGACTTGGATTAGATAATGTGATGGATAGAATAATGATTTGGACATAAAGGGATGTCCAAATCCTAATTCCCAGAATCTGTGAGTGTTACCAGCTGACGGGGAAATTAAGGTTGAGATTGCAATTAAGATTGCTAATCAGCTAATGTAGAAAATTATTCTGGATTATCTAGGTAATCTAAAGGGTCATCAAGGAAGAAGGAGACAGAAAAAAAGAGAACTAGAGAAAAGGCAACATAAAACTGATTCAATTAGTCATTGCTGGCTTTGAAGTTAGAAGGGACCTTGAGCTAAGGAATGTGGGTAGCCTGCAGAAGATGGAAAAGGTCAAAAACTGAATCCTTCCCTTGAACCTGAAAGTGAAAGAGGACAGTGAAAAGCTGGCTTAAAGCTCAACATTCAGAAAACTAAGATCATGGCATCTTGTGGCATCACCTCATGGGAAATAAATGGGGAGACAGTGGAAACAGGGTCAGACTTTATTTTTTTTTGGGCTCCAAAATCACTGCGGATGGTGATTGCAGCCATGAAATTAAAAGACGCTTACTCCTTGGATGAAAAGTTATGACCAACCTAGACAACATATTGAAAAGCAGAGACAACACTTTGCCAACAAAGGTCAGTCTAGTCAAGGCTATGGTTTTTCCAGTGGTCATGTATGGATGTGAGAGCCGGACTGTGAAGAAAGCTGAGTGCCGAAAAATTGATGCTTTTGAACTGTGGTGTTAGAGAAGACTCTGGAGAGTCCCTTGGACTGCAAGGAGATCCAACCAGTCCATTCTAAAAGAGAGCAGTCCTGGGTGTTCATTGGAAGGACTGATGCTGAAGCTGAAACTCCAATACTTTGGCCACCTCATGCGAAGAGCTGACTCATCATCAGGGAAAAAGATTTCCCTGATGCTGGGAAAGTTTGAAGGCGGGAGGAGAAGGGGACGACAGAGGATGACATGGCTGGATGGCATCACTGACTCAATGGGCATGAATTTGAGTAAACTCTGGGAGTTGGTGATGGACAGGGAGGCCTGGCGTCCTACAGTCCATGGGGTTGCAAAGAGTTGGACAGGACTGAGCAGCTCAACTGAACTGAACTGAAGGAATGCAGCCCTATTGGCACCGTTTCAGACGTCTGTCCTCTAAAACTGTAAGATAATAAATTGATGTTGTTTTAAGCCCTAAGTTTTCAATACTTTATTAAAATAGGAAATTAACACAGTTGTGAATTTATGGCAGTTGATGTGATTGATCAGAGAAGGAAAAGAGCAAAAGAGCAAAACATATGAATCTTTTTTTTAAAGTCCATTGGGATAGCAATGTATCCAGAGATGTCAATTGGCAATGGGAGATGTTTTGGGATAGAAGATAATGAGATTCAATTGATTTATGTTGAGTTTGAGGTAGTAGAATGCTATGAAAGCATAAATATCCAGATGAAAAAACAGATTTTAATTTGGAAATCAATAATATAGAGAAGCTATAAGAATATATGATTAATCTAGTATCAATCTAGAGGGGTGTGATGGGGTGGGAGATGGGAGGGAGGTTCAAAAGGGAGGGGATGTATGTATACCTATGGCTGATTCATGTTGAGGTTTGACAGAAAACAACAAAATTCTGTAAAGCAATTATCCTTCAATAAAAAACTAACAATAAAAGAATATATGATTGATTTAAAGAGCATTTTAGGCAAATATATGGCTCAAGTTTAGAGATTTTCAGATATAGAGATAGATTAAAATGTGAAAAATAAAATAATAGAGCATTTAGAGGTTTTTGTATTTTTTTTTTTTTTGGAGAATAGATGCTTTCTTATGGACCATAAAGAAGACTGAGCACCAAGAAAATTGATTCTTTTGAATTGTGGTGCTGAAGACCCTTGAGAGTCCCTTGGTCTGCAGGGAGACCAAACCAGTCAATCCTAAAGGTCTGCAAGAGATCAAACAAGTCAACCCTGAATGTTCATTGGAAGGACTGATGCAAAATTTCCAGTACTCTGGCCACCTGATGCCATGAGCCAACTCATTGGAAAAGACCCTGATGTTGGGAAAGATTGAAGGCAAATGGAGAAGAGGGAGGCAGAGGATGAGATGGTTGGATGGCATCACCGACTCAATGGACATGAGTTTGAGCAAACTCTGGGAGTTGGTGATGGACAGGGAAGCCTGGCATGTTGCAGTCCATGGGGTTGCAAAAAGTGGGACATGACTGAGTGACTGAACTGACTGATGTGGTATCTTTAAGTTTTTTCCTCTCTATTGTCTTATTTTTTTCTTTCTGGAACGTCTATCAGATGGAAATTTATACTTTGATCTTCAGTCTTTGTATCTTGTAACTTCTATTTTTATAGAGTTGGGGTAAGGGTTTGTATAAGTACATAAAATTATCTTGTTCATTTAAAAAGTTGTATAATTAAAATATTGTAAAAATAATTTATTGATGGACATTCAGATTTCCAATTTTCACTACCACAACAAAGAAATCATTCTACTATGTACATTTTGATGCTCTTCTGTTAATATTTCTCTTGAATTGTTTCTTAGAAATAGAACTGCTGAGTCAATGGAAATGTACAATTTTATTTTGATAGACTGTCAACTTGTTTTCCAGAATGGTTTCTTCAATTTATACTCCCACTAAAAGTGTATGAAAGTACTATTTCTTGTATACTTGCCAGGGCATGATATCATCACTGTGATTCTTGTCAAACTTATGAAAAACAATTCCTTTTAATTTGCATTTTCTTATAACTAATCAGGTTCAACAACCTTATACATATATTTATGTAGACATTTGCAACTATCATCCTTTGTGACTTGTTTCTTTATATCTTGCCCATTATTTTTTTTAATTGACTTTAGGAACTCTGTATATTCTGGTTAATAATCTTTCTCAGTAATACAAGGTAAAAAAATTTTTTTCCCAGAACTTTCCTGAAATTTGAACATTATTAATAATTTATTTGTTCTAGGGAGACTTTCATTTATATGAAATAAAATCTGTTGGTCTTTTAATTTGGCTTTTGTATTTGACTTAGAAAATATCCTTACAATATTAACTTGTATTTTCTGCTATGACTTTTGTAGTATTAATGAATTTAACCTGGAATTTACACAGGCACACAGGCCTATTCTATTTTTTAAAGATGCATATCCAGTTGTTAAAATACTTGTAATAAAATAGTCCATATTTTCATTTTTACTTGAAATGCTATATTCAACACAAACTAAATTAAAACAGAAATGTAGGTCTATTTATGGATGCTGTCTGTGATATATCTTAACTTCTGTCATTCACGTCCTTTTTCATTAATTAAAAAATGTTATAGCTATATTTTTCATAGAATTCCTACTTTATTCTTTTTATGAACTTTAGAATTTAGTTCTTGGTTAATTTCTTTTGTCATTGGTTGAGGTGATATTTAAACACAGATTTATTTGCTCCTCATGATACATGATATATCTCCTCCTTTTCCAGATCTTTCAGGTCTTCAGTAAACTTCCATAGTTTTATTCTTCAGTCTTTGGGGTTTTTTAGCTTTTCATTATCATCCTTGATTATTTTTATCTTCAAATTTTTTTGATTTTTCTTCAGAAACATTTGATAATTTAAAACTATCATTTGAAATTTATCATTTGAAACTAACATTTGATAATTAAAAATAAATCTACTTGAAATTTATTAGATTCAAATGTGAACAGTGTATTTCTTATAATTTACAATCTCTTCAGTATTGTAGGCTTCCCTTGTCGCTCAGCTGGTAAAGCATCTGCCTGCCATGCGGGAGACCTGGGTTCAACCCCTGGTTTGGGAAGATCTCCTGGAGAAGAGAAAGGCTACCCACTCCAGTATTCAGGCCTGGAGAATTCCATGGACTGTATAGTCCATTGGGTCACAAAGAGTCGGACATGATTGAGCGACTTTCACTTCACTTCACTTCTTCAGTATTATTTTATTTATGTTTATATTTCTTTTTTTATAAGGTTTACCATTGCATTTTTAATTTTACTGTTACTGCCTCAAAGAATCAGTTCTTGATATCAATCCTGTTATTGTCTTTAAGTAAATTATTTATAATTTTTTTATTTACTTTTTCTTCCGTTTATTTTTATTAGTTGGAGGCTAATTACTTTACAATATTGTAGTGGTTTTTGTCATACATTGACATGAATCAGCCATGAATTTACATGTGTTCCCCATCCCGATCCCCCCTCCCACCTCCCTCTCTACCTGATCCCTCTGGGTCTTCCCAGTGCACCAGCCCCGAGCACTTGTCTCGTGCATCCAGCCTGGGCTGGTGATCTGTTTCACCCTAGATAATACACATGTTTTGTTTACTTTTTATGATTGTTTTTAACTTATATTATTTAAAGTAATGAGAAAAAGAAAAAAAAAAGTAACGAAAGCTCTGAAATTCATACTTCTGTTACAGTTTTGCTTGGCTGTCATATAATTTGATACATGTTTTATGGTTAAATTGTAAGGATGTATTCCAGTTTTAAAATTAAAAATGTAAAATTTACTTTTAACATTAATTAATTTAAACATGGGCTATTTAAATTAAATTAACATTATTTTATTCGTTCACCAACTATTTGAGGGTCTACCATACAAAAAGTATAGTAAGCCCCTTCATACAAACGAGTTCCATTTTGAAAATGTGTTTGTAAGTCCAATTTGTTCCTAAGTCCAACAAAGTTAGCCTAGGTGCCTGACGGACACAATTGGCTATATATTACTGTATTGTAATAGATTTATAATACTTTTCACACAAATAAACATAGGAAAACAAACGTAAAAAATAAACATTTTTAATCTTCCAGTATAGTACTTTGAAAAGTACAGTGGTACAGTACAATAGCGGGCATATAGGACTGGCACCTAGTAAAAAGCAAGAAAAGTTAGTGACTAGAGAAGTGAGAGGAGGTGGGACATGGCAGAGCTGAAGAATTGTCAGCAGTTAGGAGACAGAGGGCAAGCTGCAGTTTTACTCATGCTGACATCGATGGAGTGGATACCTGCATCTTCAAAAGTTTGCAACTTGAAGGTTTGTATGTAGGGGGCTTACAGTATTGAAATATGAAACTATGTGATATTTATAATAAGTGAACACATCTGAAAGGTAAAAACATATACATCTCAATGTGATCTAAAATTTCATTTCTCCAGTTACTAAGGGAGTTTACCATCCTACATGTAATTTTAACTTATTTGGAAAAATACATGTTTTTATTCTTTTTCCTTACCTCTATAAGAGAGGCATCTTTTCCTTATCGAGTCTCCAAATTTCCTGATAGTTATGATTTTGACTCTTTGTATTGTAGGCTGCAATTTTTTCATTTTACTTTGTTTGTACCTTTTGAACTATTTCTTTTTAGTGCAATTTCTATAACATTTTAAATTGAGCTATACTTTAACTACAGTGAAATGCACAGATTTAAAGAGTACTTTAGATGAACTGGCAAATATGTAAATCCATGTGACAAACATTCTAATCATTGTAGAGTTCAATTATATCACCAAAGAAAGTTCCTTTCTATCCCCTTCCAGTTGATCCCATCTCCCCTGCTTCCTGCTCACCACTATTGTTCTGATTCCTAGCACCATAGGTTAGATTTCTGTGCTGTAGAAATTCATTGAATAGAATTTTACTATATCTACTCTGAAAGATTTGTCTGATCTGTTCACTCAACATGTATCTGTGAAATTCTGTTTTTGGTATATTGGCAGTTTGCTTCCTTTTATTACCAAATAGTATTTTATTGAATAAATATACAGAAATTTGACTATCCATTTGGATTATTTTCTAGTTTCTGGTTACTATCAATGATTGGCTTCATTTATGGCCATACCACCCTGAATGCACCCGATCTCACCTGAATAACTGACTCTGATAATTTTTTGTTTGAGGTTCTTAGAAGACATATTGGAATTGAATTAACGCAAAGAGAATTTTAATCACTCTCTAGAACCAGCTCTGAAATTGAAGAGATGAAGAAATTAGTAGAGAAACACATCACAACAGCTATTTTAATTATCGATACAACCCATATGGACAAGAAGGTAGAGAAAAACATGGTCATGAAAAAGAGACAACTGAAAAACACAAAGACTTAAATTGGATTATTTTTTAAAAATATTTATTTATTTATTTTTTCAGTTTTTAAAAATTTAATTTTCAGGACACTGTACTTCATTGATTTTCTCCCTTACTTACTGGTTGTTTATCCTCAGTTTTTTTTTTCCATTTATTTTTATTAGTTGGAGGCTAATTACTTTACAATATTGTAGTGGTTTTTGTCATACATTGACATGAATCAGCCATGGATTTACATGTATTCCCCATCCCGATTCCCCCTCCCACCTCCCTCTGTACCCGATCCCTCTGGGTCTTCCCAGTGCACCAGGCCCGAGCACTTAAAAAGAAGTAAATTAAATTGAATTAAAAGACTTAAATTATCTTTTTGAGATAAAAATACAGTATCTGAGATGAAAAATAAAATAGATCATAATATAGGCTAACTGTTTTCTCCACAAATTCATATATCTGAATCTTAATGCTAAATGTAATGATATTTGGAGGTGGGTCCCTCAGAAGATGATTAAGTCATGAGGGTGAAACTCTTATAAAAAAGGGTTAGTTTCCTTAGAAAAGAGACCCCAGAGTGCTCCAATGCCCTAGTTACCACATCAGGGCCATCTGTGAATTAGGAAGTGGGCTGTCAGTAGACAAATATTCCAGTGTCTTGATCTTGGACTTCCCAGCCTCTAAAACTAGGAGAAATAAATATCTGTTGTTTAAGACAATTGTCTATGGTATTTTTACTATCTAGCATCCTGAGAAGACTAAGACAGATAATGTTCATATTAAATCAGACACAGCAGAAAAACAGTGAACCTGAACACAGAGCTATAGAAATTATACAAAATTATGCACAGACACAAAAAAGAGAAAAGAAATGAACAGAGCATCATTGACCTATGGAATGATATCAGACAGTCTAATGTACATGCAATTGTGGCCTCAAAAGGAGAAAAGAAAGATAGGGAATGAGAGAAAAACTTTCAAATAACAAACTTTCCAAGTTTGTTAAAGACTACAAATCTGCAGACTCAAGAATCTCAACAAACTCCAAACAATGTTTTTTTTTTTTATTTATTTTTATTAGTTGGAGGCTAATTAATTACTTTACAATATTGTAGTGGTTTTTGCCATACATTGACATGAATCAGCCATGGATTTACATGTGTTCCCCATCCCGATCCCCCCTCCCACCTCCCTCTCCATCCCATCCCTCTGGGTTTTCCCAGTGCACCAGCCCTGAGCACTTGTCTCATGCATCCAGCCTGGGCTGGTGATCTGTTTCACCCTTGATAATATACATGTTTCAATGCTGTTCTCTCAGAACATCCCACCCTCACCTTCTCCCACAGAGTCCAAAGTCTGTTCTGTACATCTGTGTCTCTTTTTCTGTCTTGCATATAGGGTTATTGTTACCATCTTTCTAAATTCCATATATATGTGTTGGTGTTTATCTTTCTGGCTTACTTCACTCTGTATAATGGGCTGTATTGGTATACTGTATACTGTATTGGTGTTTATCTTTCTGGCTTACTTCACTCTGTATAATGGGCTCCAGTTTCATCCACCTCATTAGAACTGTGCTCAGTCGTGGCCAACTCTTTTGCGACCCCCATGGGCTGTAGCCTGCCAGGCTCCTACATGGGATTTTCCCAGGCAAGAATACTGGAGTAAATTGCCATTTCCTCCTCCAGGGGATCTTCTCAACCCAGTGACTGAACCTGCAGTCTCTTTTGTCTCCTTCTTTGGCAGGCAGATTCTTCATCACTAGGTCACCTGGGAAACCTTTAAGAAAACGACACTAATCCAATTGCTGAAAACCAGGTGAGGAGAATATCTCAAAAGCAGTTAGAGGAAATCAAGAGAGAGGACTTCACTGTGGTAAAATTTAGATGAATATAACATTTGTGATTGGTGGCATTTAATTGGCTTAAAACTTTAAATATAGATAATAAAAGTAAAAAATAATAACCCTCACTTTTTAAGACATGTACCATTATTCTCTCATAAAATCATTAAATTACCAAGGGAATATAATAGAGTGAAAAATATGGATCAACAATGAAACTTGGAAAAGAATGTGGTTCTTGTTTCAAAGATTTGAGAAGTCTGCAGGCCACAGAAGAGATGAGAATATACAGAGAAGCCATATCACCCCATATTTACTGCATATAAGACTGTAGCATATTTTAGAACCGAAAAAATTATTACCATTGCCTAAGTTTGAATGGCATGTGCTGGATAAAGTGTGGGTTGCAGAGCAGTTGGTAAGAAGTATAACTTGGTCCTAATTAAACATACCACCAGAAATTTTCTGGATGCCAGGGTTTATGCAGGGAAAGAAACCTGCTGTACGGATTATTCTCATATTACACTTTCAACTAAATCAGGGAGACAGCTGAGGCTGGTGCCCAGTGAGAGCTGTCAAACCAGTGAGAAGAATTTCTTGAAAAGTGCTGGGACTACTCCATAATTACAGTGGAGAAACTCTTCAGCAAAGAACAGACAATTCATGCTATGACTGCATCCAACTATAATGTCCTTGATCACTAATCTTCCAAAGTAAAATGATGATAAACCTATGTTTTTCTTTTCTTGCTTTTATGATTTGCACAGGGACTTATTCAATTTCTTACAATTCATCTCAATCTCAACATTATTCAAACATAAGCTTCCCTCTCTAGGGTTAGGTAAACCAAAAAGTTGACTGATACATTGAAAACTATACACTTTAAATTGAGACTATTATGAGGAAGCAGAACAAATGCCCCCATATAAAATAAACATACTTATAAGAAAGAGAAACTTTGAGAAATCTATAAATGTCTTAAAGTTCAAGAAAACTAGAGTAAGGAGTCATTATAGATGCAAGAAGTATATTTGAAGATTAAAAATATGCCTGCTGGATTTTGAAAATGCAATCAAAGGAAAAAACTGTGTATTGGATTATACAGAATACTGGCAATGTATTAGTATTTTTACCCTCCTAAATTAAATAGGGACTTCCCTTGAGACTCAGATGGTAAAGAATCTGCCTGCAATGTGGGAAACTGGGGTTTGATCCCTGGGTTGGGAAGATCCCCTGGAGGAGGGCGTGGCAACTGGAGAATCACCACGGAGAGAGGAGCCTGGCGGGCTACAGTCCATGGGGTCGCAAAGAGTCGGACATGACTGAACGATTAAGCACAAATGAAATAGAAAAGAATGCAATGATAAATGGAACAGGTGTTACCTGAAAACACAAATGACTAAATTTATACTGCCAGTTCTTTTCTATGGGTATGCTGCAACCAGATGTCTCAAGATAATGTATCATTGTTTCTTTGTGTTAGTGATTACAGGTACACAAAACCTCCCAAACTGAAATTCACAGTGAAAAAGAACAATAAAAAAACAGGAAGAACATTTAAGACTGTGAAACAACTTCAAAAAATATAACATACTTGTAACTGGAAAAGCAGAAGGAGAAAAAGAAAACAAAGCAGGAGAAATATTTAAAGTAATCATCTTGGAGAATTTTTCAAAATTAATGACAATCACCATAGATCCAGGAAGTTTATAGAATACAGAGCAGGATACATATTAAGAATCCACATTTGGGCATATCATATTCAAACCTCAGAAAATCAAAAGAAAATGTTGAAAATATCCAAGAAGAAGAGGTGGGAGAATCTTACTATAGAGCAATAAGTAGAAGAATCATGGGTGACTTCTTTTCAGAAACACAACCCAAAACTCCACAGTGATGGTAGTTTGTAATGGCCAAAGCCAGAACAATTTGAGCAAAAAAATAAATAAATAACTATTACATTATAACCCAAGCTATGAAATGTCCATGAGCCATATGGATATAAATAAATCAATAAAGAAAAGAGGACAATAGGTAAATTTTTCAAGCAGAAGATTTCAAGTAACTATGCTCTGTCCTCAAGGAGTTGGGACATAATCCTCCACTTCTTAAGTGTGATCTGTCATAGTGCCTGCCAAAGAATACGATATGGAAATGGGAGGAAAAAAAAAGAGTAACTTTACAGTGGAAAAATCTGACACAGACTACCTCAGCTGAGGGGGTCAAGGTTAACATGGACAGTGATAAGACATGTTGATTGTTTTACCACTGATATGATGGGGTGACAATGGGACGTCACCTTTTTTTCCTCCTAAAAACCTATAACCTCAGCCCAATCATTAGAAAAATGAATCAGAAGAATCCAAATTGAGAGACATTTTACAAAATATCTCACCAGTACTCCTCAAAACTGTAAAAGTCATGCAAAAATAGGAAAACTTAAGAAATATCAGTCACAATGAACTTAAGTGAATATAATAACTAAATATAATTCTCATTCTGGATAGAATCCTGCAACAAAAAAGACATTAGTTAAAAACTAAGGAAATACGAATAAAATATAGACTTTAGCTAGTAACAATAATCATTATTAGTTCATTGTGACAAATGTCCCTAATAATGTATGATGCTATTAATAGTGAAAACAGGGTATGGGTATATGGCCACTTTCTTTACTACTGTCTCAATTTTTCTGTATATCTAAAGCTATTATAAACTAAAATAAAAAATAAATCTATTCTGGGAATATATTTTTCTACCCCCCCCCCACCCCAGGAAAATGTTTTCTTTGATTTTAATTCTATCCTGTATGTCATTCATACAGTAGCTTAAAATAGAAAAGCCACCAAGATAGACTCTTACTAATGTAATGTGTAACTGAATATGCCTGAGAGAAAAAGATCAATGGGAGAAAGAATGCCCTTGTGATATTATAGCCAGAGACCTTGTTGCAAACCACAAAATTCTTAGAAAGTTTCCCTATGGACAGAGCACAGAGAACTTCATGAACCTGAATTGCTGGGGATGGGGTCCTGAGTTTACCTTTATTTTGGCAAGTACAAAGGTGATTCTGACTTACACTAGAGATAATGAATCACTGCCTTATCATCTGATGTGACACTGGACACACAATATATACTGCTTCAGAATCTTTAATCTCTAACCCTCAGATACAGTCATTTAATCCAAGGTTGCTATTCAGTTTAACTGAACCATGACCAGCTCATATTTCACTACCTTTTCTTAGAGATTTGTATAAAAGACCTTGCCTACATCCACAAACCGTCCTACAAAGAGCTTATGATCCGTAACTTTCCCTGACCCGGATGCCTGGTGTATAGAGATGAATAGGACAGACATGTTTCTCGTGCTGACAGAGGTTTAGTCTGGTGGGAAAGACAAATATTAAACAAATAATTATGCAGACAATTAATCAATTATAAAGGTGATAATATTATGAATGAATAACTAAGGCTGTAACAGGGGATTCTGTCCAATGTTTGTGTTTCTGTGTGGAAAGTGGTACTAGAGAAGGATTTCATATAAATAATGTTGAATTTGAGGCCTGAAGGGCATATTGAGTTAGCTAGGTTAAAGCTGTCGGGCTTAAGGGAGTTTCAATCAAGGGAGTGAGCGGTTTACAGGCAGAGGGAACAGCATGTATGGAAAAACCGATTGGAGGATATCATGTGAGAGAGATTGAGAATGAAAACTGTCACCCACTGAACAAAAATTTACTTGGTTTCTATTATGTGCCAGGTTTTTGGATGAAAGGTAACCCTCTACGGTGGGAGCATAGAGAGCAAAAAGGAAAGGAAGCATGTTAACATTAAATCGCTTGTCATTAGTAACCTTCCTACTGTTTCTTAATAATTTCCAAATAGCTACAGCTTCATTTCATAAAGCTTAGAAATTATACCATTATATCTTGTTCTATAAATGTTCTTCAGATAAGACAGTCTTCCAGGGTTTTCACTTTGTTCTTTGCCTTTTTGAATATTAGGGAAACCTGATTCTCTCCAGGCTTCTGGAAGCTCATGCATCCACCAGAATTTCTCAAAGATTTAATGCCCAGTATACATCCTTAAGCAGATTCTTTCCAAGTTATTTTACCACTCCAGTAATTCACCTGGTCTTTGAGAATTGGCCTCATTTTGAGATGTTGCTATGTCTCCTTAATATCTTACATTCTGGCTTTCAACTCCCTCTTTTTGGCATATTTATTCTACTCTAAATATAGTAATTCACCTTGTAGGAGAATACAAATGAAAAATAGTTGTTTCATTTTCTTCTTACAATACCATAACATTTCTCCAAGTTCTTCCTCCTTTGGTTGTCTTTTGCTCCAAAAATGGGCAAAGAATTATTTTAGTTGCCTTTAATATTTTTGTAATTTTAAATGTATTTTGAATAAGACTTCTTGAAAACATTCTTAAGTGCTACTATTATAATACTGTGACTATTTTATTTGCCTTTTGAGTATATTTTTTGAATAAATTTATCAGAAAGCTTTTTTGGTGGAAATATCATGGTGTTTCTGTCCCCACATTCTTTCTCATCAGTATCTCTTCCATACAATATAAGCAGAATTATATCCTGTGAAGCATTTTGATGGGTTTCCCTGGCGACTCAGATGTTAAAGAGTTCAAATGTCTTACCTTATAGCTTCTGATGGCCTGGGTTCATTTTCACTTTCTTCTTAAACAGACTAACAAGCTTTTCTTCAAAAACATAAAAAAAAATGTTGTCTGAATGTACCCAGAATTTTCTTTCATTGTGACTTAAGACTCTAGGGTAGCACTGTTTCCTGTCCTCAAGGTTCTTGTCACCAATTTTCCTATGTTCTGCCAACCAATTTTTCCTTCTTGGTCATTATTAAGTTCAGAGTAGCAATTTCCCAAGTTGCTTCCACTACCCTCTAAAGGTAACATTATCAGTGGAAACAATTTAGTTACTAATTAATTTGACAGTCCAGGGTACTCCTACCAGTTTAGTGGCCTGAGAACATTTTTGTTTGGTAGTCATTTGGGTAGAAATATTATGATAGTTAACTTAGCTACAACACAGCACCATAAGTCATACTATATTGTATTAAAACAGTTACAGACCTAAGACAAGTTATTCTTACTACAGCCCAGAGCTCTGTATAATCCAGACGCTGTTTCTTTCCAACTTCAGTTCATACTAATCTGCTCTCACACTTCCCATGATCTGTTGCACAGCAAGCTTTTTTCTTCCATGCGGCATTCATTTATTCACTTTCCTCTGCCTGGACACTGTTTTTCTAATATTCTATAGAGTGAGTTCCTTCTCAATCTTTGTTTCAGCTTAACATTTACTTTCTATAATAACCTGCTGTTTATTCCCTTTATGGTACTAATTACAATCTGAGGTTAATATACTTATGTGTTTGTTTACTATATTACACCAATGAGAAAGTAAATGCTGAGGTAGGAAAAGTGTGTGTTTTCCCATTACTTCATACTTGTGCATAGTAAATCCTCAACAAATAATTGTTAAATAGGTAAGTAATAGATATTATTAAAATGGTATGTTCTTTGCAAAAATGAACTAAATAAAACTGTAGAGAAGTTCTTTGTTATACATAATTACTCAATCAGAACAACCAATTCATACTTGTTTTGAGTAACCTTTAGTAAAGGTTACTCAAAAAAAGTGATTCTAATAATAGCATGCAAAGAAATGCAGGCCCTATAGAACATCTAGAAAAAATGGATTAAGTATTAGATCAAAATTGCTTAAAGGCACAGAAAATTAACAAGGTAATAAAGAATTATGAAGGAGAGAGGTAATCCTGACATTTGGGGCACTAGTCTTATGGGCAATATATGCCAATAACAATTCTGAGAAATGGGTCTCAGAGGGTAAGGGCTGAGCAGAGTTTTAAATAGCCTTATAGGACTAGAGAGGCAAATTAGTATCAAGAATTCATCAGGAAGGAATAGCACTGGCAAATAGTCCATCTTGAGTTAGAATGTGAAAGAATGCACCCAAGAATAAGGTTGAATCAGAAATAGAAAAGCCTTTCAAGAAAGATATCAAGTCATTTTAATCTCTGTAAACGGATGTAACTGATCTATTATTAGCTTTCTTGGATACATGAATCTATTGACTATTTAACAATAAATAATGCTTACATAGATGAATAAAGGATATACTAAAATATCAGAATTTTTTTTCCAAAATGAGCTAAATAAAATAGTTGAGCCCTTTTGTATAATTGCTAAATTAGAACAGCTAATCCATGTTTTTGAGTAACTTGTAGCAAAAGATCATAGAGCAGTAACAGAGTAGCTAGCAAAAGTAGAAGTTAATGTCATCATAGGCCTCAGGTTATTTCCATAAAAGTTCATTTATGAAGTTTTTAAGCTTCCTGCATAGCTCAGCTGGTAAAGAATCCACCTGCAAAGCAGGAGACCCTGGTTCAACTCCTGGGCAGGGAAGTTCCCCTGGAGAAGGGATGGGCTACCCACTCTAGTATTCTTGGGCTTCCCTGGTGGCTCAGATGGTAAAATCTGCCTGCAGTGTGGGAGACCTGGGTTTGATCCCTGAATGGCAACAACCCTGGCAGAGGGCATGGCCGCCCACTCCAGTATTCTTGCCTGGAAAATGCCCATGGACAGAGGAGCCTGGCGGGCTGCAGTCCATAGGATGGCAAAGAGTTGGACATGACCGAGTGACTAAGCACAGCACAGCACATGATGTTTATAAAAAAGATTTAAAAAGAAAAGATTGAGTAACTAATGGAGGCAATCAACATGGTTTAAAACCAAGAGAAACAATAAAATATAGAAATAGATCAATTAGAAATAGAGATAACAGAGTTACAGATTTTAAAATAAATATGTAGTACTTGTTCAAGAATTAAATAAAGATTGAAAACTTTGACAGAAAACTTGAAACTGTAAAAAAAAATGCAAACTTAAAGAAAAATTATAAAAATCAAAATTAAGTATTTAATATATAGATTTAAATATGCATATTATAAGAAAATTGTTGTTATGATTGGTCAAAAGAGAATGTTCATAACAAGCCATGGAGAAACAACACAGTGAAAAAATACAGAAAGCAATACAAAAGATATAAGAAATACAGTGACAAGATCTTACATAAGTGCAGCTGTATTAATGGAAGAAAAGAAATGAGGGCAGAACAGAAACAGTATTTCAAGACCTAATAGCTACAAAGATCTAAAATTAATGAAAGACACCAATATACAAATTCAAGAAGCCCTTCCAACACAGAAAAGGGTGAATAATAAAAAGATTTATTGAGATCCCTCAAGGTAAAACTGTAAAAATATAAATTAATACATATAAATAGAAAGTTTTCATAACAACAGAAAAATAGAACAAGAATGACACCTGATTTCTCAGTAGCAATTAGAAATCAGGATATAATAGAATGATGTCTTCAAAGTAATGAAAGAATATAAGTACCAAATGAGAATTCTAAATTCAGTAAAAAATATTCTCTAAAACTGATGATAAAACATAGGCATTCTTAGAAAAATTTGTTATCAGCTGACTTCTGAAGGAAATAGTAAAGGTTGTTATTCTGGAAGAAGGAAAAAGATTGTAAGGAGCACTGAGATGGAAGAATAAATAAAGAGTAATGGACAGAAATATATGGACATATATAAACAGTGACTATACAAAATAATAATAATATTTTATAGAGTTTAATACACACTGTGTGTGTTCATTCACTCAATTGTGTCTGAATCTTTGTGACCGTATGGACTGAAGCTGACCAGGTTCCTCTGTCCATGGGATTTTCCCAGCAAGAATACTGGTATATATACATTTAATATATATGATACACATTATACATATGTATGTCATATAGTTATATCTCTGTATATGTAATGAATGACAATATAATTTAAATCTAAATAAACAAATTTAAAGTATTCTAAAACCCTTGAATATTTTCAAGAAGAGGTAAAAATATGCTATTTTAGACTTTTATAAGTCAAGACTGCTGAAAAAAAACAATAAAATTATCATTATTCATAAATTGATACATAAATTGCAGTCAGTCAGTTCAGTCGCTCAGTCGTGTCCGCCTCTTTGCAAACCCATGAACCACAGCACGCCAGGCCTCCCTGTCCATCACCAACTCCCGGAGTCCACCCAAACCCATGTCCATTGAGTCGGTGATGCCATCCAGCCATCTCATCCTCTGTCGCCCCCTTCTCCTCCCGCCCTCAATCTTTCCCAGCATCAGGGTCTTTTCAAATGAGTCAGCTCTTCGCATGAGGTGGCCAAAGTATTGGAGTTTCAGCTTCAACATCAGTCCTTCCACTGAACACCCAGGACTGATCTCCTTTAAATTGCAGTAATTCTATGTTAATAATGACTAAAATGCAAACACTTCCAGTTTCTAGTTCTTCATAAAAGAGCTTGGAAGTCACCTATCCTGTTTTAAATCAACTAAACAGTTGAACAGACTGAAAAATCAGTAACTTTTCTAGGATACGTAAGAGCGAGACGGCCACAGGGCAAAGTGCTGTCCCCAGGACTGTAGAGCTGGGGAGCAGTGGCTTACTGGAGCAGAGAATCACAAGCGGGAACAGCGGCAGGAATTAGTCCTAGGAGTAGGAGAAAAACTGAACTCCAATTGAGCGACTCCTGGAGGCTCAGTGTGGACAACTCTGAGAGTTTAAAACTCCAAGGGAACCCAGCCATGGGGGGTTCCCACAGTGGTGTGAAATATATCTCCAGGGGCATGACACGATATCCACTACGCGGATCACAACAAACTCTGGGAAAGTCTTAAAGAGACGTGAATACCAGACCACCTTACCTGCGTCCTGAGAAACCTGTATGCAGGTCAAGAACTAACAGTTAGAACCGACATGGAACAACAGTCTGGTTCAAAATTGCGAAAGGAGTCCGTAAAGGCTGTACATTGTCACCCTGCTTATTTAACTTATATGCAGAGTACATCATGCAAAATGCTGGGCTGGATGAAGCACAAGCTGGAATCAAGACTGCTGGGAGAAATATCAATAACCTCAGATATGCAGATGACACCACCCTTATGTCAGAAAGTGAAGCTGAACTAAAGAGCCTCTTGATGAAGGTGAAAGAGGAGACTGAAAAAGCTGGCTTAAAGCTCCACACTCAAAAAACGAAGGTCATGGCATCCAGTCCCATCATTTCATGGCAAATAGATGGGGAAATAATGGAAACAGTGACAGACTTTATTTTCTTGGGCTCCAAAATCACTGCAACGGTGACTGCAGCAATGAAATTAAAAGACTCTTGCTTCTTGGAAGTAAAGCTATGACAAACCTAGACCACATATTAAAAAGCAGAGACATCACTTTGCCAACAAAGGTTCATACAGTGAAAGTGATGGCTTTTCCAGTAGTCATGTACAGATGTGAGAGTTGGACCATAAGGAAGGCTGAGCACTAAAGAATTGAAGCTTTTGAACTGTGGTGTTGGAGAAGACTCTTGAGAATCCCCTGGACTTCAGGGAGATCAAAGCTGTTTCAATCCTAAAGGAAATCAAACCTGAATACTCACTAGAAGGACTGATGCTGAAGCTGAAGCTGCAATACTTTGGCCACCTGATGTGAAGAGTAAATTCATTGGAAAATACTCTGATGCTGTGAAGGATTGAAGGCAGGAGGAGAAGAGGGTGACAGAGGATGAGATGGTTAGATGGCATCACTGACTTAATGGACATGAGGTTAAGCAAGCTCTGAGAGATGGTGAAGGACAGAGAAACCTGGCATGCTGCAGTCCATGGGGTCGCAAAGAGTCTGACATGACTGGGCGACTGAACAACAATCAGAGGAAAATCCCCTAAGGCTTCCAGTAGAGGGAGGCGGAAAATGAACCAATTTGAACCATCCAGAGCATTGTTCTCAACAAAGCATGCCTGCAGATGAAACTAGTTAATCAGAGCCTAAGCAGCTGGAGCATGATGAGAGTCTAACTGATCTTAAGAAGGGAAATACCCAAATCCAGCTCAATCTGTCCTTTCTGTCCCATTATTAGAGAAGAAAACTGAGAAATTTGTGAAGTTCATAATTCAGAAGCATAGGTTCATTAAAAGACTCAGACCTAATTGTGGGATTCTAGAATGCATCCACCCTCCCATACCTCACCACCATACTAGTGAAGGCCTATTTATAGCAGTCTATTTTACCTGGCACAGCATGCTTGATTATCAGGAAAAACAAAAACAAAAAAGCAAAAAGTCCTTGCATTCCTATACACTAACAGTGAGAAAACAGAAAGAGAAATTAAGGAAACAATACCATTCACCATTGCAACAAAAAGAATAAAATACTTAGGAGTATATCTACCTAAAGAAAAAAAGACCTATACATAGAAAACTATAAAACACTGATGAAAGAAATCAAAGAGGACACAAACAGATGGAGAAACATACCGTGTTCATGGATTGGAAGAATCAATATTGTGAAAATGGCCATACTACCCAAAGCAATCTATAGATTCAATGCAATCCCTATCAAGCTACCAATGGTATTTTTCACAGAACTAGAACAAATAATTTCACAATTTGTGTGGAAATACAAAAACCTCGAATAGCCAAAGTAATCTTGAGAAAGAAGAATGGAACTGGAGGAATCAACCTGCCTGACTTCAGACTCTACTACAAAGCCACAGTCATCAAGACAGTATGGTACTGGCACAAAGACAGAAATATAGATCAATGGAACAGAATAGAAAGCCCAGAGATAAATCCACGAACTTATGGACACCTTATCTTTGACAAAGGAGGCAAGGATATACAATGGAAAAAAGACAACCTCTTTAACAAGTGGTGCTGGGAAAACTGGTCAGCCACTTGTAAAAGAATGAAACTAGAACACTTTCTAACACCATACACAAAAATAAACTCAAAATGGATTAAAAATCCTAATGTAAGACCAGAAACTATAAAACTCCTAGAGGAGAACATAGGCAAAACACTCTCCAACATAAATCACATAAATCTATGACCCACCTCCCAGAATATTGGAAATAAAAGCAAAAATAAACAAATGGGACCTAATGAAACTTAAAAGCTTTTGCACAACAAAGGAAACTATAAGCAAGGTGAAAAGACAGCCCTCAGATTGGGAGAAAATAATAGCAAATGAAGAAACAGACAAAGGATTAATCTCAAAAATATACAAGCAGCTCAATTCCAGAAAAATAAATGACTGAATCAAAAAATGGGCCAAAGAACTAAACAGACATTTCTCCAAAGAAGACATACAGATGGCTAACAAACACATGAAAAGATGCTCAACATCACTCATCATCAGAGACATGCAAATCAAAACCACAATGAGGTACCATTACACCCCAGTCAGAATAGCTCCTATCCAAAAGTCTACAAGCAATCAATGCTGGAGAGGGTGTGGAGAAAAGGGAACCCTCTTACACTGTTGGTGGGAATGCACACTAGTACAGCCGCTATGGAGAACAGTGTGGAGATTTCTTAAAAAACTGGAAATAGAACTGCCATATGACCCAGCAATCCCACTTCTGGGCATACACACTGAGGAAACCAGATCTGAAAGAGACACGTGCACCCCAATATTTATTGCAGCTCTGTTTATAATAGCCAGGACATGGAAGCAACGTAGATGCCCATCAGCAGATGAATGGATAAGGAAGCTGTGGTACATATACACCATGGAATATTACTCAACCATTAAAAAGAATTCATTTGAATCAGTTCTAATAAGGTGGATGAAACTGGAGCTCATTATACAGAGTGAAGCAAGCCAGAAAGATAAAGACCAATACAGTATACTAACGCATATATACGGAATTTAGAAAGATAGTAGCAATAACCTTATATGCAAAACAGAAAAAGAGACACAGATGTACAGAACAGACTTTTGGACTCTGTGGGAGAAGGCGAGGGTGGGATGTTTAGAGAGAAGAGCATCGAAACATGTTATATTATCTAGGGTGAAACAGATCACCAGATTACCAGCCCAGGTTGGATGCATGAGACAAGGGCTCGGGCCTGGTGCACTGGGAAGACCCAGAGGGATTCTGTGGAGAGGGAGGTGGGAGGGGGGATAGGGATGGGGAATACATGTAACTCCATGGCTGATTCGTGTCAATGTATGACATAAACCACTACAATATTGTAAAGTAATTAGCCTCCAACTAATAAAAATAAATGAAAAAAAAAAAAAGTGGCATACCAAAAAGCAAAAACCATAATTTGAAGATACAGCGAACCAGACACGCCAGAAATATTGAAATTATCAGACCCTGAATTTATTTATTTATTTATTTTTGGCCACAGGGCTTCCCTGGTGGCTTAATGGTAAAGAATCTGCCTGCCAATACTGGAGACACAGTTTCATTCCTTGGGTGGGGAAGATCCCTTGGAGAAGGAAATGGCAATCCACTCCAGTATTCTTGCCTGGAAAATCCCAGGGACAGAGGAGCCTGGAAGGCTACAATCCATGAGGTCACAAAGAGTCAGACAAGATATAGCGACTAAACAACAACCAAAATTTTTGGCTGCACCTTGTGGATGTGGGATATTTCCCTGACTAGGAATTGAACGTGTGCCCCCTTCTATGGGAGTGCAAGGTTTTAATCACTGAATTGCCAAGGAAGTCCCAGACCCCCACTTTTAAGATAACTTTGATTAACAATGCTTAAGGGCTCTAAGGAATGAAGTAGACAGCATGTAAGAACAAATGGGCAATTAAGCAGAGATGGAAATCCTAAGAAAGAACCAAAAATAAAAGCTAGAAATCAGGAACACTGTAACACAAATGAAGAATGTTTTTAATGTGTTTATTACTAGACTGGATATGGCAAAAGGAAGAATCTCTGAACTACAGAATCAGTTCAGAGAATTCTCAAAAATTGAAAGCAAAGAGAACAGTGATGGAAAGAAACATAATAAAATATCCAAGGATTGTGGACAACTACAAAAGGTGTAACACATGTATAATATGAATAGCAGAAGGACAAGAAAGAGAGAAAGGAACAGAAGAAATATTTCAAGCTATAATGATTGAAAACTTCCCCCAATTAATCAGATGCCAAACCACACATCCAGGAAGCTCAGATAGCAGCAAGCAAGATAAACACCAATAAACCACGATAGCTTAGCATATTATTTTTCAATTGTAGAAAATCAAAGATAAAAAAATCCTTAAAGAACAAAGGGATGATCACATCTGACTTTTTCTCAGAAACCATGCAAGTAAGAAGAAAGTAGAGTAAAATATTTAAAGGAATGAGAGAAAAAAACTCACCAATTTAGAAATCTGTACCCTATGAAATTATGCTTCAAAAGGGAAGGAGAAATAGAAATTTTCTCAGAAAGACAGAAATTGTACCTACTCCTCAATTTTGCTGTGAACCTAAAACTGCTCTAAAGATAAGATCTCTTAAAAAAAAAAGAAAATAAATGAATTGTGGTTACACTCAGCAGTGTGGCTGAATCTCACAAACATAATGTCCAAGAAAAGAAGCCATACATGAAAGGATACATATTGAATGACTCTCGTTGGTGGTTTAGTCACTAAGTTGTGTTCAACTCTTTGCCACCGCATGGACTGTAGCCCACCAGGCTCCTCTATCCATGGGATTTTCCAGGCAAGAATACTGGAGTGGACTGCCATTTCCTTCTCGAGGGGGTCTTCCCGACCGAGGGATTGAACTCCAGTCTCTGGCATTGCAGCAGAGTCTTTACTGACTGAGCCACCAGGGAAGCTCCATCTCTCTCTTTCCATAACATCAAAATAACAAAGACATGCTTGTTGTTGGAAGCCAAGGTGAAATGATTGGCAAGCCAGTGAAGGAATAGTTTGGATATGTTGGAAATTTTTCTTCCTTAACTTTACATGTATATTACAAACCTAAAAATTTTTCTTAAAAATGGTCAAAGGTATTCCTAATATCTAACACTTAAAACAAAAAAAACTATTAAACTATAAACTTGGTATATGCAGTTTTAAGTCCATTCATGACGTTGACTCTTCAAAGGTAGATACATTATTAAAAAAGCAAACATATGCATAACTAACAATAATTTTTTTAAGAGAATGGATTTGTGTACAAACTATTTTGTAAACTGTCTTGTAGTTCTGATAAAGATTTTATTTTCTGATGTTTTCCAAATAATACCTTTAGTTCAGTTCAGTTGCCCAGTCGTGTCCAACTCTTTGTGACCCCATGAATCACAGCATCCCTGTCCATCACAAACTCCCAGACAATATGTAAATCAAGGCATGGTTATTCAAGGATAGACTGAACAATAGCTACATATTTTGAATTCACTCTTTTTAATTAAATTTGTTGAAAAAAGGACTTTATTTTGGCATATTAAGTTATCTGAAGACAAGACTTTTTCTCTATGAAGAACAATAATTGTAAAATAATAACATATTTTTTACTGTTGGCAATATGTGTTGTTTAAAATCACCATTTAGAAAACTAAGGCTACTGAAGACCATTAAAGCTGAATGATATGTGTTATAAATAAAGACATTTTTGCCATGAGCAGATACAGGTAATGCCAGGGGTAAAAACTTTAAACTTTAAGTCCATATTCTTTCAGGTCAATAACATCATTTAATTTTAGGCAACTATTGTGTATGTTCAAAAAGCATAGTTACTTGCCCTTTTATTTCTTTCCTTTCCTTCAGGGCTTTTAATTCTTATTAGACCTTTTATAGTGTTCCAGAATCTTCTACATTCTTCATTTTTTACTCCTTTACCCTATATGTGTTTCAGTCTTGATATTTTCTACTAGTTGACTGAACTTCCACTTTACTAATTACTTCATCAGCTGTGTCTAATGTCCTGTTACACTTATGTAATAATTTATTATATATTTTATTTCTAGGATTTCTTATAACAACTAATGTAATCAAAATTAGCCAGATAAAGATTATCCATGAGTGCTATAAAAAATAGTGTTGGGAAAAAGAACTTTCATGTGATCACAAAGAATCATCCACAGATTATTTACTAATTACTATAGTTTAATGTACCTTTCATGGGGTTGCAAAAAGTCAGACACGACTGAGCGGCTGAACTGAACTGAACTGAATGTACCTTTATCTGAAGAGACTTGGTGGTCGCTTGATTACCAGACGGCCACCTTAGTATCAACAGTAGTACAATTGGCTATTGCATGTCTTCAGATGTGATACAATAAAAAACAAGGCTATATCATCTATTTTTTTCCAAAAATGTGTAGTTGAATCTGATAATGAGAGAACAAGCAGACAAATTTAGACCATCAGATGTCCTGCAAGACAAACGGCCAGGTCTCTTGAGAAACAAAGAAAGGGCAACAAGTTCCAGGTGAAAAGAGATTAAAGAGACATAATGAACACATTCAACTGTGTAAAAAAACGATGTCACACTTCATACATAAGTAGATCCCAGAATGGGAAAAATTCAACATGGAATGTTTATATACACATTACTGAATTGTTAATTTTCTTAGGTATTATACATATAAGAGAATGTATCCATTTATAGGAAACACATACTGAAGTAATCAGAGATAAAACATAAAGCCATCTATAGCTTATTTTCACGTGCTTCCTTTCACAGACACACTCATATACACATACATATGTGTATATATTTATATATATAATGTAAATTCATATACATATAATGTAACTAAATATATATATTTAACAAGTAAGTTAAATTCACCAATAATAAACTAAATATAAGGTAATAAAACAATAAAATATTTCCCTCCTAAATCAATAAAGAAGATAAATTAAGCTTCTTCACAGAATTTACTAAGGCAGAAAATATATTTTAAATAGCTTTTCTTGAAATAGTGAAAAGTAAATATTCGAAATTTAAAGGAATAATTGTTACATGAATTGAAAATGTGAACAATCAGAACATTCACCAGCTATCCTAGATATCAGAAACAAAATCTTAATGTTATTACATATTGAGAGAGAGCTGCCACTTTTTTTTCTATAAGTAAAACATCCAGCCCTGTGGAGTCTCTTATTTCTTCCAGGGTAGTAGTATATGGTAATATACTGCTGCTGCTAAGTCACTTCAGTCGTGTCTGACTCTGTGCGACCCCATAGACGGCAGCCCACCAGGCTCCCCCGTTCCTGGGATTCTCCAGGCAAGAACACTGGAGTGGGTTGCCATCACCTTCTCCAATGCATGAAAGTGAAAAGTGAAAGTGAAGTCGCTCAGTCAAGCCCGACTCTTCGTAACCTCAAGGACTGCAGCCCACCAGGCTCCTCCGTCCATAGGATTTTCCAGGCAAGAGTACTGGAGTGGGGTGCCATTGCCTTCTCTGATGGTAATATACTACTAAATATAATTTGAAAAATTATATTTCTGGCTGTCCTTTATAGTCAGAGTTCCTCCATTCCATTTCATTGCAAGTAGTTTACTCCAAAAAAGTAATTTTATCTTCACAAGAAGAGATTCAAGACCTTAATTTTGCTAGCCTGAGAATGGGGCTTCCGGGTACACTTTCTTAATGGATTGTGTGTTACTGGCTTTGCCTGTGCTTTCTAGTCTAGCAATGGCACAAAGATATTTCTGTCTTACTTTTTTTCAGTGTAATAGATTCTAGTACGATTCCCATGAGTTAGATTCTGTGGAAACATTTTCCTTACTAAGAAAAAAATGCATGTGAAATTAACTTGCTTCTAAATCCTGGTAGAAGTGATGAAACCTGATGTTTAATGATATTCCCTTGCGATTTGAACTGCACATTTCTAAGACAGGGACAAGACTACAATTAAATTTCTAGTTTCCTCTATTGCCTGAAGGGGGAGTTCATCCAAGTTGATCCAGGCACTGCTTTCTAATAATTTCTTTGCATCTGCTATGCTAACACAACACATTGTACTTAAAACCACTGAAATCAGACTTTTTCTAATTTCTAATATAATTTCCAAACTTGCAATTTCATTCTATTGTTCAGATGAGAAATAATTAGAGTTTAAGAAATAGTATTTGAATAAATAAAATGCATAAGCATTTGTTTTATACTGGATATTTTCTCTTTTAACTATTGTTGCTGTTGGTTAGGGTATGGGAATAAAACAAAACAGGAAGATGGTGATTGACACAGTTGATCAGAGACAAGTTGAGGAGTTTAAGGGTTAAATATTGTGCTCTGTCGTCCCCACTTTTTATTTATTTATTTATTTATTTTCATTTATTTTTATTAGTTGGAGGCTAAATACTCCACAACATTGCAGTGGGTTCTGTCACACATTGACATGAATCAGCCATGGAGTTACATGTGTTCCCCATCCCGATCCCCCCTCCCACCTCCCTCTCCACCCGATTCCTCTGGGTCTTCCCAGTGCACCAGGCCCGAGCACTTGTCTCATGCATCCCACCTGGGCTGGTGATCTGTTTCCCTATAGATAATATACATGCTGTTCTCTCGAAACATCCCTCCCTCGCCTTCTCCCACAGAGTCCAAAAGTCTGTTCTGTACATCTGTGTCTCTTTTCTGTTTTGCATGTAGGGTTATCATTACCATCTTTCTAAATTCCATATATATGTGTTAGTATGCTGTAATGATCTTTATCTTTCTGGCTTACTTCACTCTGTATAATGGGCTCCAGTTTCATCCATCTCATTAGAACTGATTCAAATGAATTCTTTTTAATGGCTGAGTAATATTCCATGGTGTATATGTACCACAGCTTCCTTATCCATTCGTCTGCTGGTCGTCCCCACTTTTTAAAGTCTAGATTCTAACTTATTTCTTTCTGACCCAGGAACTGAACTAGGGTCTCCTGCTTGCAGGTGGATTCTTTACAACTGAGCTATCAGGGAAGCCCTTCATGAAAGTCACTCAGTCGTGTCCAACTCTTTGTAACCCCAGGGACTAAACAGTCCGTGGAATTCTCCAGGCGAGAATACTGGAGTGGGTAGCCTTTCCCTTCTCCAGGGGATCTTCCCAGCCCAGGGATCAAACCCAGGTCTCCTGCATCACAGGCAGATTCTTTACCAGCTGAGCCACAAGGGAAGCCCTTTATAATTACATCTTCCCCAAATCTATTAGGTGAAGGGCAAGAAAAAGAGTGATATAGGATTAGATTGTGTATCATTTTGCTTTTCATAAAACCACAAAGATTCACGGAGGGGAAAAAATAGTCATAAGTAATTGCAGTATCTCACCACCTGCAATAGAGGGCTCTCTTTTTCCTTTTGACCTCTCCACTGCACACCCTCCATCTCATTAAGAAAAGTGACATGCTTCCTTGGATTCTGGGTGACTGATGCAAGAGGTAACTATGTCAAGACGGTCACTGTGTGATGATGAGTCTGAGTAGAGAGTTGAATGACATAAAGGGCAATCCAGGAAAAGATCCGGTAGAACAGCAATTCAGGAAAGGAAACAGTTAATGAAATAGTCCCAAGATAGAACTAATTTAGTACATTATGGAATAGAAATAAAACTACTAGGATTGAAACTTAATGCTAGTTTTGCAGCATCTTAGGAATCCTGTAGTTTATGGTATCATCTATTGGATCTATCGCTTTTGAAACTCCAAGCTTCAATGTGAAGTGTATGACTCTCCTGGGCTGACATACTGGAAAAATTGCAAGAAGATATCCCATGGAAAGACCCTGAGATTATGTAGACAGCAAACTCCCAGTCAGCCTCAGAAGATCTAACCCACAGCCATTTCAATCTTCCCATATGGGGCCTCAGATATCAGGGAGCAAGGATGGGCCATCTCTTGCTATGGTGCCTGACCTGCAGAACCATTAGGGATAATAATAAGATGGCTCCGATTTTAGGCCACAAAGTATATGCAGTAGTTTGTGCTGCACATCTAAGCAAAATGAATTTGATTCTGTAAGTGTAGCACTACTGTAATAAAAACCCAATGCATTTTCCACTGGCTTTGAGACCCAGTGGTTGAGCAAAGCAGAAAGGATCTCATGAAGACTATTAGCCAAAGCTGGAAATAACCTTGAGGAAACCACTGGCGAAGGCTTGAAGGAAAGTGAGGAAAAATGTTATTGGAAATTTTGAAAACACAGGGATTCTTGTTACATAGTGGAAGCAAGTTTGACAGTACTGTTGCCTATGGTCACATGAAAAATAGAAAGGAAACCTAATGAACTCAGATCCGGCTGGGAGATTTTCAGGCAAAATGTACAAAGTGACAGCTGTCTTCTTTTTTACTGGCTGCGATGAAACAGGAGAAGAAGAGATGCACCAAAGAAGAAGCCTCTACATTTTTGAGCTGAATTTAGAGAGATTACATGAACTAGAACTTGCTAGATTTGAAAATAAAACTTTTTCTTTTCTCATGCTTTCCCAGCAAAAGACTACCAAAGTAACAAATCAAATTCAGACAGGGCTATAAGATCCTTTGTTAAAAGCCCCAAAAGATATAAGTTGGTGTGTCTCATAGATATTTTCAGTTAGACACAAGCCATCTAAAGAATTTAAGGGCATGCCACAAAGACCTTCCCTGTTAAAACAATAGAACTAAGACTATTAAGGGTACATTTTTTGTTTCGTATCATAGCAGCCTCCCTGGGAACCCAAGGTTTAGATGGGCTTTGAGAAAGAAAATATATGACTATACCGTTTGTTTAATAGAATAGATCTTAATTTGATACACAAAAATTTTAAAAGAATTATATTAGCTTGGACTGAAAGGGGCAGGTAAATTTCAAAATGAAAAGAGGATTTTGGACTCTAACCAACTTCACGTAAGAAGCAAGTTGAGATGCATCCTTATATTTTGGAATATTTTCTCTTACTTTTTGAATATAGATGACTAATATTAGAACAAGACATTGAAAAATAGTGTCATTAAATTAATTTTAAAATTAGAAGGACTTTGACTATAAACTTCTCAATACCCATTAAAACCCTTATACTTTGTAAACTTACATGAGTTTTGTAATTTTCCAAGGAATTACTACATTTAGAGTTCTTAAGAACAAGAAGCAGAGCTGAGAGCACTAGCATTACATTATGAATGAATAAGATGGAAACATCAGAAATCCAATGGAGTAAGAATGCAAAATATCTAAAATTCTCAGTTGTAGAAACTCAAACTCATAAAGAGTAATATTCTCCAAATGGCCTGCAACATTCAATGAAATTCAACACAAATATTATTGGAAAAGACAACCGTGGGAGCTAAAACACCTGGATTCAAGTCTCATTTCCTCCAATTACTAGAGATTTGATTTCAGGCAATTTTAATAACCTTTCTATACCTACATGCTCTCATCTCTAAAATGGGAATAGTCATTATCTCTAAAATGGGAGCAATCTAATACATATACTAAAGCATTGTTGTGATAATTAAATGGAGGAATAAATATAAATCATTTAGCCTAGAACTTGGAAGTTGGTAGTTATACAATAATATAATATAATATCATCAAATGCAATATGATCAAAATTGCAGTTATTTCTTCATCATCATCATCACCATCACTGATCATTGTAAAGCAGACATTAACCTAGACATTGGGGATATAATTGTAGCCAAGACACACTTGATTCCAGCCCTCATAGTCTGCCATGGAGATAAGCAATTAAAAAAGAATTGTAATTCTGACTTCTAAGTGTCCTGATAGAGAAAATATAGCATGCTTTGTACACGTGCATAGTTTTGGATCCACAGAGTACAACATATTTTACAGCATTGAGGAAGCTTGCAACAAGATAATGTTGTAACTGAGATCTGAAGGTTGAGTAGCAGTTAGACATGAGGAGAGAAGGGAAGTTTCCATGAAGAAAGAACAGTATCTGAGACTATCCTGAGGTAGTACAAAAAAGGAGAAAGCAAGAGAAACAAACGACCCAGGTGAGATGGACAGGGACATCCTAAGGAAATTGGGTTTATCCCAGGTGCAAGAAATAGCCACTGAGAAGTAATAAAATAGGACAGGGCAGCATAAGCATCTTTATTCTCTGAAAGACCATTTTGACTGCAACACGCAGAATAATTTTTTTTTTTTTTTCTTTTTTAGTATCAATGTTGAGGGCAGAGAACTCTGTTAGGGAGTTGTGGATTTTATGGAGATAAGACATGTTGACTACCTGGACAGTCAAGAATGGAAGAAAGTGAACAGACTTGAAAGCTATTTAGGATAAAGAATTTTTTCAACCTAGTGATAGAGTTATCTCGGATATAAGATAGAGACGGATTGAGTCACAACTGTTTCCCAAGTTTTCACTTTGAGCATATCAGTACCACTCACAGATTTCAGGAGGGGGTTGTGTTAGGGGAAGCACACTGATTGAAACCGCCCACCCTGGCCAGGCACCATAGTAACCATTTGCATGAGTTGTTTTATGACAGGAGATCCTGATAAGGAATAGGAACTAATAAGCCACCACCAACCGGGAGAGTTTGGGAAAGGTAGAAAGGAGAAACCGCGTGTCCGTCCACTTCCCAGAATCCCTCTCGCCAGCATCCATCTTGGCTGAGCGATGCGTGCGCCACCAGGAAAGACTCTGAATTAGAATGATTGGCCAAAGACCACCCGGAAACTAATCCCATCACCATAAAACCCAAGACTGCCAGCCACGGCAGAGCAGTTCTCCCGGGTTCCCTTACCTACTGCTCTCCACCCGGGTGCCCTTTCCCAATAAAATCTCTTGCTTTGTCAGCATGTGTCTCCTCGGACAACTCATTTCTGAGTGTTAGACAAGAGCCCGGTTTCGGGCCCTGGAAGGGGTCCCCCTTCCTGCAACAGTTGGGAAAGCTGAACTGGAGACTGAAGACAAAGGCTGAGGAGGTTAGTTCTAGAAATTCTACTTGCAATGCCTTTGGGACAAATTATTTATTTATTTTTGTTATCGTCCTTGATTTTCTGTCCTTGCCTAAAAGGGGACAAAATAATTGAAATGACTACTAGTAAAAGCAGAAAGTATCATCTTTAGGACTAGGGAAGAGTATATGAGTATTCTCTTGGTTTAACATTTCATTAATAAATTGTGTGATGAAATGAAATCAGCTAAAGATACTCTTAAATCTATTTAACTAACAGCCCAAATTTAATTATGGCAATAAAATAGATTCAGGACTTTCAGAGAATACTGGACTTTCAAAGATTATATATCTTACTATGGAGTTAAAAATTGATGTGTGTGTGTGTTTCTGACAAAAATTCATAAAGTATTTTATATCTCTTGGAAACAATTAACAGTGTTTTATTGTGGGATTTAACATTTTCTCTGAGAGGCTGTTTTGCCATGCTAATTCATACTGGAGTTTTAAATTATTTTTCACTTCTGTCCCCAAACTTACATGATATTCTATGTTACCCCCTAGTTCCATTTCTTTAAAGAAAGAAATAAATACAAATTGAAAAGCAGGTTTCCACAGTATGGTTAAAGAATTTCAATAAAAACTCCTCCTTTGCCCTGACATTATTTTTACTTCTCTCAACTCCATTTGAAACCTGCTATAGTGATTTTTCAGAAGCTTGCTTTTCTGTCTAGACATCTTTCTAAATAATAAAGCCAAAATGGTGTGCTTATATCTGCTTTAGTCTTATTGCAAGTCTATTTAAGCTTTCCTCATTCTTTGAGCTCTTACTTTATTTTCTAGGGAAACCTATCAGATTATTTCCAACTTTTTGCAAAACAATATTTGTGACTCATGGTTTCCATTCTTCTCTTGCATTAAATAAATCCAAAGTACTTTTAAAAAATCTGCTTTACTTTCTTATTTTGACTTCTGCTTTTTTTCATATGCTGTTAATTAAACAGAAGGGAGAGATATAGCTCTGGGACACTGTCATAATGAGTATCACAGGATCTAAAAACCTAAGGGTTTTCAATTAGCTAAACAATTGGTATACATCAAATTTGGTATTTACCTTTTGTTATGTCTATTGTCTTTTAATTCCGATTCAAATCATGGTTACATATATTCAAATCATGGCTCTCCTATTGACTCTGACTAGAACACTGGTATTGAGATTAAATGCACATGTTTTTGAACAGCACCAGTTGCATATTATTAGTTGTGTGATATTGGGCGACTTATTTTAAAATTCTCAGTCTCCTTACTAGTAAAATGCTGGTAAAATCATAGGTTTAGGATTAAATGAGTCACATCTAAAGCTATTAGCCTCTTTAAAAAATCATGTGGGTTCTTAGTTCCCCAACCAGGTATCTAACCTGTCCCCCTCTATAGTCTTAACCACTGGACCAAGAGGAAAGTCCCTCTCTGCCTGACATTGTACTGGAGAAAGGGATGAAGACCATCCCCAAGGAAAAGAAATGCAAAAAGGCAAAATGGTTGTCTGAGGAGGCCTTACAAATAGCTGTGAAAAGAAGAGAAGCGAAAAGCAAAGGAGAAAAGGAAAGATATTCCCATTTGAATGCAGAGTTCCAAAGAATAGCCAGGAGAGATAGAAAGCCTTCCTCAGTGATCAATGCAAAGAAATAGAGGAAAACAACAGAATGGGAAAGATGAGGAACTCTTCAAGAAAATTAGAGATATCAAGGGAACATTCAGGCAAAGATGGACGAATAAAGGACAGAAATGGTATGGACCTAACAGAAGCAGGAAGATATTAAGAAGAGGTGGCAAGAATACACAGAAGAACTGTACAAATAAAGACCTTCAAGACCCAGATAAACACAATGGTGTGATCACTCACCTAGAGCCAGACATCCTGGAATGTGAAGTCAGGTGGGCCTTAGAAAGCATCACTATGAACAAAGCTAGTGGAGGTGATGGAATTCCAGTTGAGCTATTTCAAATCCTGAAAGATGATGCTGTGAAAGTGCTGCACTCAATATGCCAGCAAATTTGGAAAACACAGCAGTGGCCACAGGACTGGAAAAGGTCAGTTTTCATTCCAATCCAAAAGAAAGGCAATCCCAAAGAATGCTCAAACTACCGCACAATTGCACTCATCTTAGAGGCTAGTAAAGTAATGCTCAAAATTCTCCATGCCAGGCTTCAGCAATACGTGAACCGAGAACTTCCAGATGTTCAAGCTGGTTTTAGAAAAGGCAGAGGAACCAGAGATCAAATTGCCAACATCCGTGGATCATCAAAAAGGCAAGGGAGTTCCAGAAAAACATCTGTTTCTGCTTTATTGACTACGCCAGAGCCTTCGACTGTGTGGATCACAATAAACTGTGGAAAATTCTGAAAGAAATGGGAATACCAGACCACCTGACCTCCCTCTTGAGAAACCTGTATGCAGGTCAGGAAGCAACAGTTAGAACTGGACATGGAACAACAGACTAGTTCCAAATAGGAAAAGGAGTATGTCAAGGCTGTATATTGTCACCCTGCTTATTTAACTTATATGCAGAGTACATCATGAGAAATGCTGG